>NC_059349.1:54789939-54969939 GCF_019703515.2 Myxocyprinus asiaticus | reverse complement strand
ATTTTCACAATAGTGTCGCTTTTCCAGTAACGAGCTTCATTTTCCAGCGAGAAGTGCTGCATCATCACAAAACGCTTCATACATCACATAATCGGTCGAGGGAGAAATCCGTGCATGCATTCACGGAATTACCGTAATTACGAGATTCTAACTTGTAAAAGCGCTTAATTACAAGTTGTAAACTCAATGTAAACTCTGACTTGACAGTAATGACGTCATGTGATTATCGCAGCGGCGTGAACTGTTAAAGATGGTTAAACATATTTCTGTTGGATCTATTATGTCATTGCATTGTTCTTAAACATTTTGCAACAACATATAAAGGTGAATTAATGAATGAATGTATTAACAAATACTTTGCCGTTATCAGTAACAAAGCCACTTTGGTGTCGCCGTTATGAGTGTCGCAATAGAAAAAATTACTTCCGAGGTCTCAGGACGTGAACATCTCCGAGTTGCCATCTCGTAATTGCAGTAATTCTGACACAATATAAATGCAACATTAGTATAAATGTACACGTTCAATTTAATCTTGTCACCCTAGTTGTGTAATGTTACCTTAAGTAAGTATAAAACAACCTGGTGATATTAATTAAATAAATAAATAATGCAATACAATTATTTACAAACTATGTCGTTTTTACAAAAAGTCTACTTTTTGTTAGTAACGTGTTGTGTAGCTACGTAACTACTTTTGTAACTACTTTAAGTCATGAGTAGCTTTGGAAGCTACAGTTTCAAAGCAACTTCACCAACACTGATCTGAGCCTCTTATTCATGAGGAAATACGTCACATTACAGACATACTGTACAATGGCTTGTGAACACTATATCGTGTTGACTTTAAGCACCAGTCCCAGTCTTGCTATAATAAAATCTCATTACCGTATGATTTATGGCCCTACTCTGACACTAATGTTTTGCTCTTGCCAGTAACTCCTTGGTCACCATTCACTGCTTGACCACATCTCGTACCCGAGAAAGAGAAAGCGAGATTGTGAAGACAAGAGGACAGGAAAGTCCTGTGGCACATCAAGTGCTCTCGCATCACATCATGGGACAGGCAGGAAGCTCCTCCCCTCTCTGTGGGCAGTTGTGAACCACATCACATGAGCATCTGTTTTAACTCACTGAAACAAACCATCAAACCATCTGGAATTCAAGCATTCAGTGCATCACAAAGGCGCGGGAAGGGGGGGTGCTGAGGGTGCTGAAGCACCCCCTAGTGAGCAAGACTGGAAAACAATATCAAAGAAATTTCATACATTTTATTGTATTTATGCAGTGTATATATAATGCAATTTTTGCTTTCAGTATATGATTTATGTTAATAAAAATTGCGTCCCGTTTCTGAGAGATTTGTCATGCTTTTTGGCAGGGTTTTGATGAACTGAAGAGAGCCCTTGTGAGGTGATGGATACTAGTGAACTTTTTATTGAAATGATTCCCGCGCCTTTGGTGCATCATGTCATAGTTGTCTTTTTTATGAAGGGTCCAGTCAGGAAGAGTAGAAACATCCCTTCATTGTTCCAAACTTTCAGGTCTTACATTTGAAAATATAAAGCACTTTGGCTTAATGCAAAATAAAATATGTTTACACCCATCCTACAAGGCATGTAGTGAAACCATCTTTCTATAAGAAAATAAAAAAATCACAAATGAGCTCTTTTTCATACCTCAAGTTTTACAAATTTATTTTCTGAAATAGTTTTTCATTCCCTAGCAAAAGTTTCCGTTCCCTCGCCACAGATTGCATTTCCTCGCAATATATTTTTCATTCCTTTGCAATAGTTTTGCATTCCTTCACATTACTTTGCATTTCCTCGCAATACTTTGCGTTCCATTGCAATAAGTTTTGCATTTCTTTGCAATGTGTTTTGCGTTCCCTCGCAATAGTTTTTTAGTTCCTTCACAATAGTTTACATTCCTTTGTAAAAGATTGCGTTCCCTCACATTAGTTTTCATTTCCTCGCAATAGTTTTGTGTTGCTTCACATTATTTCGCGTTCCCTTGTAAAAGATTGCCTTCCCTTGCAATAGTTTTCGTTCCCTCACAATACGCTTTGCATTTCTTTGCAATACGTTTTGCATTCCCTCACAATAGTTTTGTGTTCCTTCACATTACTTTGTGTTCCCTTGTAAAAGATTGCCTTCCCTCGTAATAGATTTGCGTTCCTTCACAATAATTTTGCATTCCTTCACATTACTTTGCGTTTCCTCGCAATACTTTGCGTTCCATTGCAATAAGTTTTGCGTTCCTTCACAATAGTTTACATTCCTTTGTAAAAGATTGCGTTCCCTCACATTAGTTTTCGTTTCCTCACAATACGTTTTGCGTTCCCTCGCAATAGTTTTGCGTTCCTTCACATTACTTTGTGTTCCCTTGTAAAAGATTGCCTTCCCTCGCAATAGTTTTTGCGTTTCTTTGCAATGTGTTTTGCGTTCCTTCACAATAGTTTTTGCGTTTCTTCGCAATAGTTTTGCGTTCCTTCACAATAGTTTACATTCCTTTGTAAAAGATTGCGTTCCCTCACATTAGTTTTCATTTCCTCACAATACGCTTTGCGTTTCTTTGCAATACGTTTTGCGTTCCCTCACAATAGTTGTGCGTTCCCTCGCAATAGTTTTGTGTTCCTTCATATTATTTCGCGTTCCCTTGTAAAAGATTGCCTTCCCTCGTAATAGATTTGCGTTCCTTCACAATAATTTTGCATTCCTTCACATTACTTTGCGTTTCCTCGCAATACTTTGCGTTCCATTGCAATAAGTTTTGCGTTCCTTCACAATAGTTTACATTCCTTTGTAAAAGATTGCGTTCCCTCACATTAGTTTTCGTTTCCTCACAATAGTTTTGCGTTCCTTCACATTACTTTGTGTTCCCTTGTAAAAGATTGCCTTCCCTCGCAATAGTTTTTGCGTTTCTTTGCAATGTGTTTTGCGTTCCTTCACAATAGTTTTTGCGTTTCTTCGCAATAGTTTTGCGTTCCTTCACAATAGTTTACATTCCTTTGTAAAAGATTGCGTTCCCTCACATTAGTTTTCATTTCCTCACAATACGCTTTGCGTTTCTTTGCAATACGTTTTGCGTTCCCTCACAATAGTTGTGCGTTCCCTCGCAATAGTTTTGCGTTCCTTCACATTACTTTGTGTTCCCTTGTAAAAGATTGCCTTCCCTCGCAATAGTTTTTGCGTTTCTTTGCAATGTGTTTTGCGTTCCTTCGCAATAGTTTTTGCGTTTCTTCGCAATAGTTTTGCGTTCCTTCACAATAGTTTACATTCCTTTGTAAAAGATTGCGTTCCCTCACATTAGTTTTCATTTCCTCACAATACGCTTTGCGTTTCTTTGCAATACGTTTTGCGTTCCCTCACAATAGTTGTGCGTTCCCTCGCAATAGTTTTGTGTTCCTTCATATTATTTCGCGTTCCCTTGTAAAAGATTGCCTTCCCTCGTAATAGATTTGCGTTCCTTCACAATAATTTTGCATTCCTTCACATTACTTTGCGTTTCCTCGCAATACTTTGCGTTCCATTGCAATAAGTTTTGCGTTCCTTCACAATAGTTTACATTCCTTTGTAAAAGATTGCGTTCCCTCACATTAGTTTTCGTTTCCTCACAATAGTTTTGCGTTCCTTCACATTACTTTGTGTTCCCTTGTAAAAGATTGCCTTCCCTCGCAATAGTTTTTGCGTTTCTTTGCAATGTGTTTTGCGTTCCCTCGCAATAGTTTTTGCGTTTCTTCGCAATAGTTTTGCGTTCCTTCACAATAGTTTACATTCCTTTGTAAAAGATTGCGTTCCCTCACATTAGTTTTCATTTCCTCACAATACGCTTTGCGTTTCTTTGCAATACGTTTTGCGTTCCCTCACAATAGTTGTGCGTTCCCTCGCAATAGTTTTGCGTTCCTTCACATTACTTTGTGTTCCCTTGTAAAAGATTGCCTTCCCTCGCAATAGTTTTTGCGTTTCTTTGCAATGTGTTTTGCGTTCCTTCGCAATAGTTTTTGCGTTTCTTCGCAATAGTTTTGCGTTCCTTCACAATAGTTTACATTCCTTTGTAAAAGATTGCGTTCCCTCACATTAGTTTTCATTTCCTCACAATACGCTTTGCGTTTCTTTGCAATACGTTTTGCGTTCCCTCACAATAGTTGTGCGTTCCCTCGCAATAGTTTTGTGTTCCTTCATATTATTTCGCGTTCCCTTGTAAAAGATTGCCTTCCCTTGCAATAGTTTTCATTCCCTCACAATACGTTTTGCGTTTCTTTGTAATATGTTTTGCGTTCCTTCACACTAGTTTACATTCCCTTGTAAAAGATTGCGTTCCCTCACAATAGTTTTAGTTCCCTCACAATATGCTTTGCGTTTCTTTGCAATACGTATTGCATTCCCTCGCAATAGTTTTGCGTTCCTTCACAATAATTCTGCATTCCTTCACATTAGTTTGCGTTTCCTCACAATAGTTTGCGTTCCATTGCAATAAATTTTGTGTTTCTTTGCAATGTGTTTTGCGTTCCCTCGCAATAGTTTTGCGTTCCTTCGCAATAGATTTAGTTCCCTCACAATATGCTTTACGTTTCTTTGCAATACGTTTTGCATTCCTTCACATTATTTTGCGTTCCCTTGTAAAAGATTGCCTTCTCTTGCAATAGTTTTAGTTCCCTCACAATACACTTTGCATTTCTTTGCAATATGTTTTGCATTCCCTCGCAATAGTTTTGCTTTCCTTCGCAACAGTTTTAGTTCCCTCACAATACACTTTGCGTTTTTTGCAAATGTTTTGCGTTCTCTCGCAGTAGTTTTGTGTTCCTTCACATTAGTTTGTGTTCCTTGTAAAAGATTGAGTTCCCTCGCAATGTATTTTTGCATTCCCTCGCAATGCGTTTTTTGTTCCCTCGCAATAGTTTTTTGTTCTTTTTTATATCTTAAATTTTACATATGTATTTTCTGAAATACTTTCATTTCCTAGCAAATGTTTCCATTCCCTCGCAATGGTTTGCCTTCCCACAAAATATGCTTTGCGTTCCATCACAATAGTTGGCATTCCCTCACCACAGATTGCATTCCCTCACAATACATTTTTCTTTCCTTTGCAATACGTTTTTCGTTCCTTCGCAATATGTTTTGCATTCCCTCGAAGTATGTTTTCAGTTCCCTCGCAATAGTTTTTCATTCTGTTGCAATACGTTTTGCATTCCCTCACAATACGTTTTGTGTTCCTTCACATTAGTTTGTGTTCCTTGTAAAAGATTGAGTTCCCTCGCAATATATTTTAGCATTCCCTCGCAATAGTTTTTTTTTATTTATTTATTTTTTTTTATATCTCAAATTTTACAAATTGATTTTCTGAAATACTTTTGGGGAAAAAACACTTCTTTTTTTTTTTGTTTTTCCAAAACTGTAGTGTTAAATTTTAAAGGTATGTAGGTATCATCTAGAGATGCTCCTGACAAAAATTAACAAAAAGGTTTAGACTATTTAATCATTTAGAAGATTTCACAAGGAGTAGATTCTGAAATTTGATTGATTTGACACAAAATTACCCACCTTTAAATTCAAGTTGTCTCCAATGCACAGGGATTAAATAGTTCAGTTCTCAAAACAAAATGCTTTTGATGATGATTATGAAATAAATTAAAGAGGCAACATTCAGTTAATATCATTTCACCACACAGGGCTGTAAATGAACTACAGCTGTGTTTTTTAAAATGAGCTCATCTCAGTTTGTCACAATAACGTGATTGATGTGAATTATCGGTACTGTGAATTATTGCCTGTTTTTGAAGGTTTTAATTATGCACAGAAAGACAGTCTGCTTTTTGTGACGCACCATGAAATTATGCACATAAAAAACCAGCAAAATCATCAAAATGATCATGACATTAATTAAAAACAGACAGAGAATGACACTTAAAACGAACCTCCGTTGAGTTTAGGAATGTTTTGAGAAAATTAAAGTGTCATCACATCAGTGGAGAGGCACAAATTTACGACTGAATAGTTTATAAGTTATCTAAGATTTTATATTTATGACCTTTTGAATAGGTGAAGATTCTACGCTTCATACATACAAAGTGATTGCAGATGTCATGTAATAAATAAGCAGTAAGATAAATGTACGTCTAATGGCACCTGTAACTTTAAATGACATTGAGAGAGACTTTGATTACTGAAGAGAGAAGATAAACATACTTTGACCATCCTCCAATCTCTCCTTCTCGCTCTCTCTCTCCAGGATCATTGTTCCAGATCCCAGCTTCCGAGACAGGATTTGTGGGAACAGAGTGAGAGAATGGGAGAATATCAGGGAGGAGGAGACTAGAGGAAACATGCAGTGGAGTGAAAAAGAGAAGAAAGATGGAGTGAGTTACTGGAGCATAGTCATCAGGATTAAACACAGCAGAGAGGGGATACCACGGTAAAACTCCATGGTAACACAGCAGCAGAGGAAATCCCCTGAACAATGAGATTAATTAGAGCTGCTGCTGAGTCACAATCACTCAAAGATGAGAGAGAGAGAGAGAGAGAAAGAGAGAGAGTTTGTGCTATTTGGACTTATTGAGAAAATTGGCACGTTACCTTTAAAATTAACATATTTCGAGATGTAAGTGTTGACAGTTTCTATGTAAAACATCTGTGCCATGCTGTCAATTATCACAGAAAATAATTTCAACTAATTTCATTTGGTTGTAAAAACAAACAAAAATCATGTTTGGAAGTTTGTTTACCTAAAGGCACTTTTATCACTGTGGATTTTAACTCTCACTAGTTAATTTAATTTGTCTGCTAACAGCGTCTTCAGTGTGTACTCATGCATCACAGGAGATTTAAGTCATTCATGCTCATGAAAATTAATTTCCAGCACATCTCAAATTCTGTATTGTGTTTAATAGAATAATAAAATGATCGACTCCTTGTGCAACAAATTTTATAGGTATTATTTTATGTTTCCTAAATACTCAATTTAAATAATATTTCCACACTTTTTACAGCTTGATTGGACATGACGCCCAATAAAAAGTGATATTTCCCTTGATTTTTCTCATATTTCATCTCAAGCATGCTCTTCACTGACACTTTTGTCCACTTGGTTAACAAGTACACTAACTTTTGACAAAACTAAATTAGGGGCAAAATCTTTGGTGTGGTAGAAATGACGCCACAACTATGGGACAGTCATAATTTTTATAAACACAACAAATACTGAAATGGTCTATGTTAATTTCACTCTTTGTTGAGATGATCATAGTTTTAAACATGTAATAGTTCATATTTATATAATACTGCTCTGAAATTAACTTCCAAGTCAGTTTTAATGAGACCTTTATATTACGAAAAGAAAAGAGTTTAAATCTGTATGTTTTGGTGGGCCTGGGATGCTCAGTGAGTAAAGACGCTGACTACCACCCCTGGAGTCGCGAGTTCGAATCCAGGGCGTGCTGACTCCAGCCAGGTCTCCTAAGCAACCAGATTGGCCCAGTTGCTAGTGAGGGTAGAGTCACATGGGGTAACCTCCTCGTGGTCGCTATAATGTGGTTCCCTATCTGTCACTCACTCGACATTGTGTCAATGTAGTGACACTAGGGGTCACTCTTGGGAGCCCCAAATACCTCTATTTTTGAAAAAAGGCCAATGGAAATTGGCGAGTGGAATTTGCATGCCACTCCCCCGGACATACGGATTTAAAAGGAGCTGGTATGCAACCACTTATTCAGATTTTCTCTTCGGAGCAAAGCGGTTGTGTTCAGCGAGCTGAATTACTCTGTCGATCCATTCACCTTGAAAAGTTGTTGGATTTACGGCGTATTACAGCGGATTCTCCCCCTCTTGCACTGGTGAAGTGCAAAGAATGCCCCTGGGCGCTTCAGCAGCTAAAAGAGATTATTCTTCCTACTGAAAGAGTATTTTTTCCCTTCTAAAAGAGTGGCATTAACGGAGAGCATCTTTTTAAAGAAGCCTCTCCATTTGTGTGTATTTCCTGATTGCAGTCGTTACCTCTCCACTTCCGATGGCCACGATCGTGGTCTTACGTGCTTGGGCGCTGCCCACGCGGAGAAAGTGTTCGTGGACGGGTCATGTTTTCACTGCAAGAGCGTGACCATGGCAACGTTGCAGTCGCGGTTTTTCCTTCATTAGAGGGAAAGACCACCCCAGCGGCTCCCCACCTCGGTCTTTCTACCTACGGGTTTGAGGCCACATCAGTTAGCCCTGGGGGCGATTTGGGGACCCCAATGGGAGCCACTCCGCCAAGTAACTCCCCACGGACCTCCCATTCCCCAGTATGCCCATTTGCCCCGCTGGGATGAGACCGCTGGCTCGTCTCAGGGTGAGTTCGCGATCTCGTTTCGGCGCTCGCGAAGTGGACAAGCTCTCGATTGCAGCATCGGAGAGCGGGCTGTCCAGTCTGACGCTGAGGACTCGACTGGGCTCCCACCTTCGGGTGCCAGATGGACAACACAGTGATGGTAGCTTTCATCAACCATCAAGGCAGTCTACGCTCCCGTTGCATGTCACAACTCGCCCACCGTCTCCTACACTGGAGTCAGCAGCACCTCAAGTCACTGCGAGCCACTCACATCCCGAGTGACCTCAACACCACAGTGGACGCCCTGCCGTCGACAGGTTAGGCTCAGGGGAGAGTGGAGACTACACCCCCAGGTGGTCCAGCTGATTTGGAGTCGATTCGGTCGAGCACAGGTAGACCTGTTTGCTTCCTGGGAATCCTCCCACTGCCCGCTTTGGTACGCCCTGACCGAGGCACCCCTCGGTATAGATGTGCTGGCACACAGCTGGCCCCTGGGATTATGCAAATACACATTTCCCCCAGTGAGCCTACTTGCACAGACCCTGTGCAAGGTAAGGGAGGACGAGGAGCAGGTCATCCTAGTAGCACCCTTCTGGCCCACCCAGACGTGGTTCTTGGACCTCAAGCTCCATGCAACAGCCCCCCTGGTGAATTCCCCTGAGGAAGGACCTTCTTTCTCAGGGATGGGGCACCATCTGGCACCCGCGACCAGACCTCTGGAATCTCCATGTCTGGCACTTGGACGGGACGCGGAAGACCTAAGTGGCCCATGGTGGTAGACACGATCACTTAGGCTAGGGCCCCCTTTACGAGGCGCCTGTATGCCTTGAAGTGGCGTCTGTTCACTAAGTGGTGTTCTTCCCGACACGAAGACCCCCAGAGATGCGCAGTCGGATTGGTGCTTTCCTTCCTGCAGGAGAGGCTGGAGGGGCGGCTGTCCCCCTCCACCTTGAAGGTGTATGTAGCTGCCATTTCGGCACATCACGATGCAGTGGATGGTAAGTATTTGGGGAAGCACGACTTGATCATCAGGTTCCTGAGAGGCGCTAGGAGGTTGAATCCCTCCAGACCACGCCTCATCCCCTCATGGAACCTCTCTGTAGTCCTTCAGGGTCTACAGGGAGCTCCCTTTGAGCCCCTGGAGTCAGTTGAGCTTAAGGCACTCTCTTTGAAGTTTGCCCTCCTGACTGCGCTCACTTTCATCAAGAAGGTAGGGGACCTGCAGGTGTTCTCTGTCAGCAAATCATGCCTGGAATTCGGTCCGGGTTATTCTCACGTGATCCTGAGACCCTGACCGTGCTATGTGCCCAAGGTTCCCACGACCCCTTTTAGGGATCAGGTGGTGAACCTGCAAGCGCTGCCCCAGGAGGAGGCAGACCCAGCTTTGGCATTGCTGTGTCCGGTGCATGCTTTACGCATCTATTTGGATCCCACGCAGAGCTTTAGAAGCTCCGAGCAGCTCTTTGTCTGCTTTGGTGGACAGCAGAAAGGAAGTGCTGTCTCCAAACAGATGATCGCCCACTGGGTCATTGACGCCATCATGATGGCGTATCACGCTCAGGATGTGCCGCCCCCCATGGGGTTACGAGCCCACTCTACTAGGAGTGTAGCAGCCTCCTGGGCTCTGGCCAGTGGCGCCTCTTTGGCAGACACCTGCAGAGCAGCGGGCTGGGCAACACCCAACACCTTTTGCAAGGTTCTACAAAATCTTTCAAACTCTTTCATCCCGTGTATTGTCAGGTACAAGCAGGTAAGTTTTGGGACAGCTGGCCGGGTGTACTGCTTGCGCATAGCACCTTTCCCCTCCCTTGAGGTGAAGATGTGCGCTTTTGACTCCCAGTCGTGTTCACAAGCTGTGATCCCTGGATGACTTTCCTCCTTAGCCCTGTGGCAGACAAGTTTGCGGAGAAACTCACTGCCGGCCCATTACTTGTGCTAATTAGGCCCTGTACTGAGGTAGGTGCTCCACATGTGCTGGTTCCCCATAGGTGACCCCATGTGATATCTTCCATTGAATCGTTTCCCTGTTGGTAAACTGCGTCTTCCTTGGGCAGAGGCCCCTCTGCCCCCGGTCACCATGTTTGAAGAAACTCCTCCTGCCTCAGGTAGGACCTATCATGGGACTTCTCCACATGACATACTTCCGACAAGACTCGGTAAGATCATGTGATGTATTTTCTCTGGGCAGGGTGTGGTCTCCGCGGTGTCTTCTCCTTGGGAGTGACACCTCCCCGACGTAGACATTTATGGCCCCCAGTTGGTTAACAAATTGCACTCTTTTTGGGGAGAAAAAAAGAGGAAAATGGGCCATGGCTGGTCTAGCCTGTCCCTATTTTTTGGGCAGTCGACTTGTTCCAGAAGGACCGTTCGATGCTCATAAGAGCGGTGGGGGAGGTTACGTGATGGTCTGGTGCGTTGGCTATGAGGCACACAGCGGTCTGCCCATCTCGCACCGCCAGTCCACGTAACACAGTTCAGCTAGTTGTGGTGTTTTGTATAGGGACCTCTAGTGTCCCTACATTGACACTACGTCGAGTGAGTGACAGATAGGGAATGTCTTGGTTACTTTCGTAACCTCCGTTCCCTGATGGAGGGAACAAGACATTGTGTCCCTCTTGTCACAACACTGAACTACCCGCTGAAATGGCCGGGACCTTGTCTCGGCTCCTCAGCACAAAACCTGAATGAGTGGTTGCATTTAGCTCCTTTTATACCCGTATGTCCGGGGGAGTGGCATGCAAATTCCACTCGCCAATTCCCATTGGCCTTTTTTCAAAAAGCAGAGGTGTTTGGGGCTCCCAAGAGTGACCCCTAATGTCACTACTTCAACACAATGTCTCGTTCCCTCCATCAGGGAACGGAGGTTACGAAAGTAACCAGTACGTTCTCGCTCTCGGTGGGGCGCATGGTGAATTGTGTGTGGATGCCACGGAGAATAGCGTGAAGCCTCCACACACGCTAGGTCTGCGCGGTAACGCACTCAACAAACCACGTGATAAGATGCACAGATTGACGGTCTCAGACGTGGAGGCAACTGAGATTCGTCCTCCGCCACCCAGATTGAGGCGAGTCACTACACCACCATGAGGACTTAGAGCACATTGGGATTTGGGCATTCCAAATTGGGGAGAAAAAGGGAAGAAAAAAATCTGTATGTTTTAATAAAAATCTAAATGCAAAAGATTTCGTGCTGTGTACAAACAGTAACTGCTGTATGAAATGATTGTACTGATCCATGCTGAAACTGTTAGCTGCTGTTTGTTTTGTTATGCTGGTAACACATTAACATGTTAGAAATCTGAGAGTGTGTCAGAGATTCTCAGAACAGCTAAACAGGGGGTCAGAAGTCAAAGATGAGTGGTGTGTTTTCAGTGGATTCTGTTAAGAGGGTTTCCTAAAACTGATACAGATAAACTCAAAGAGCTTCTCAAACACTGAGATTCTCACCATCCCTTCAGCTCTCTAATGTTGTACTTCTTAAATTGAGCCTTCCGAAATGATACCCCTTTAAAGCTTCTTCAGAAGAGCAGACTCTGTGAATCACCACAGTAAACAGAGTTCTGTTCTCTGTCTTTGCTCATCAAACTTGAACCGTTAGAAGAATCATGTACAGATATGGAACATTTGTGTTTTAAAAACTCGTTTGACATTGCAAGACAATTTACAGTGAACTAGTGCAGCAGAAACGTTGATAAAAATGGTGAAACAGTGATGATTTAATCAACTTTACAGCTAATGCAAAAGTTTTAACAGAAGAAGATTATGTAAGTGCTTTTATAAAATAATAAGCTTCACATTTCTGCCGTTAAACCCTCCAAAAAAACATGTTTGTGTATATGTGTGTACTTCTTTTCACATGGATGCTGTTTCACTGGATGTGGTTTTCCAGAAAACATTAAGTTAGAACAATAGAGAGCGACAGTGTTTGAAAGAAACGGATCCGGATGAAGTCACCACTTCTGAGGCTTCGTCCAACATCTCTGTTTCCACGCTTTCAAAGCTGCCAGCGCCAACCAGAGAGAGAGACAGAGAGAGAGACAGAGAGCGAGAGAGAGAGAGAGAGAGAGAGAGAGAGAGAGAGAGAGAGAAGGGGGTGTTTCACTCCCACTTAAATCCTGTCTGATTGTAGCCAAACCAAAAGATTAAAGTCTTTTGAACTGAGCGAAACTGAATCCAGTCAGCCAGTTTAAAGGCTTGCTATTTTGCTGTTTTTTATCTCTTCATATGGTGACACCATTTCCATTCTTCTTAAATTAAGCGCTAATGTCAGATGTAACCTTTACAACAACTTTACTACATGTTACAAAGACTCTAAGCAATGTTTTTCTGTGTAAATACCATGTGGATTTACTTTAGCATGGTCAGCAGGGCTCTAACTGCTCTTTAAACTGATAGTTCACCCTCAAATTACAATTCAGTCATCATTTTTTCACCCTAAAGTTGTTCCAAACCCCTATAACTTTGTCTTCTTTGGAGATGTTTCAAAGAATGTTGATGCTGCTCTTTTACATACAATGATTAAAAAAAGCACAATAAAAAGTTCAGTGTCAGTTCTTGTGGGACTCACTTTAATCTAAAAAAAGTATGTGAACCCTTTGGAATTACCTGCATTTGTGTATAAATTTGTCTTAAAATCTAGTTTGATCTTCATCTAAATTACAATAATGAAGAAACACAATCTGTTTTAACTAATAACACACAAATTATTGTATTGTTCTTGTACATACTGAATACATCAATCAAACATTCACAGTGTAGGTTGGAAAAAGTATGTGAACCCCTAGGCTAATGACGTCAACAAAAGCTAATTACAGTCAGGAGTTGGCAAACCTGGCATCCAATTAATGAAACGAGATTGGAGGTGTGGGTTAGAGCTACTATGACTCTCACTAGAAGTGGCCATCTAGCCAAGATGACTCAAAGGGCACACCGCAGAATGCTCAATGATGTACAAAGTACACTAGAGTGATAGCTAAAGACTTGAAGGAATCATTGGAACTGGTTAACATCTCTGTTCATGAGTCTACTATGTGGAAAACATTAAACAGTATGGTGTCCATGGCAGGACATCACGAAGGACGCCACTGCTTTCCAACAAAAACATTGCTGCATGCCTGAATTTAGCCAAAAACCACCTTGGCACTCCACAACACTACTGGGAAAATGTTTTGTGGATTAAGGTTGAATTGTTTGGGAAGAACACGCAGCACTACGTAAAAGGGCACCATATACCAACATGAAAACATCACCCCAACGGTGAAGTACGGTGGAGGGAACATCATGATTTGGGGCTGCTTTGCTGCTTCAGGGTCTGGACCGCTTGCCATCATCAAGGGAAAAATGAATTCCCAAGTTCATCAAGATATCCTACAGAATAATGTCAGTGTGCCAGCTGAAGCTCAGTAGAAGTTGGGTGATGCAGCAGGACAATAACCCTAAACATCAAAGTAAATCCACTACAGAATAGCTTCAAAAAAAGGAAATTCACCTTTTGGAGTGTCCAGACCTTAACCCAATAGAGATGCTGTGGAATGACCTCAAGAGAGACGTTCACATCAGACATCTGTAAGGAAGAATGGTCCAGAAATCTTTCTGAACGTTGTGCAGGTCTAATCCGCAGCTACCGGTTGAGGTTATTGCTGCCAAAGGAGGATAAAAAATTTATTCAATCCAAGGTTCACTTATTTTTTCCACAGCACTGTGAATGTTTAGTGGGATGTGTTCAATAAAGACATGGATTATAATTGTTTGTGTGTTGTTAGCTTAAGCACATTGTGTTTGTCTATACTTGTGACTTTGATGAAGATTAGATGGACTTTGAGAGCTATGGCAGAGAGGAAGATTATCAGTGAATAACAACTTAAATACAATCTGCTTCTCACACAACACTATTGTATGACTTCAGAAGACTTTGAATATAGTGCTCGAGAGATATGGACCACTTTTATGATCCTTTTAATTTTTATCTTCTCACTTTGTTTCCACAGAAGAAAGAATGTCATAGAGAGGAATGGCATGAGGGTGAATAAATTATTTTTGTGTGAACTCTTCCTTTAAAATTACCGAAGATATTTAAAACCTTACTCGTGATATTTAATATCAGGTGAAAAAGTAGACCTAAATTGAAGAGCAGCAAAAATAATTTTGTGCTGTTGTTGAACATACTTGATTAGTTCACATTCAGCCTACATAATTTAGTCTAGTATAGTGCACATTCACGCAAATAAAATAAGTTTAGAAGAGAAATATAGTTTGTTGTGTATATCATAAATAGTTAATCGGACAACATGCGTTTCCCCATTTTTTCAGTGAAAAGTGTTACTAAAATCCTCTTAAACTCTAAAAGACCCGCCAGCACATCCCAAGAGGGTGCTATATCGCAACAAAAGTTCATGTTTAAAATGTTCAAGTCTCTGTAATTGTAAGTCAGGAAAATGAGGTACAATTTGAAAGCTTAGAATCTGATATTTTCATAAATAACATCACTTCTGCATTTGTTACATAAAATAACAAAATAAGGTCTCAAAACATTCGCATTGAAAATTAGCGCCCCCTAGAGGTAATGGGGTAGAAATATTTATATGAAAATAAAAGTCCTTCACATAGCACCTAAATGAACAAGTCATATATCAAATAAAAGCTCTCATTCTCAGGAATGTGACTGTATGGTTTATTCTGTTGCCCTAATACCACAGTTCGAAAGATTTTCAAAAGAATCACAAAGTGAAACATGATTTCTCTAAGTCATCAAATACAAACGTCTCATTTACGTGCAGATAACTGCTACTGTCAGCCCCAAATAACTAAAAACTTTATATCTGCATTTACCTTAGGAAGTTCTCTAAAAAATGAGCCATTGTTTACTTGTCTGTGAGCTTGCTTGTGTGAATAATTTAATGTTATATATTAGATGTCCAGAACATAATATACAGTCCAGCAGGACAATCATGCTAAAAAAAATCATCAGAAAAAATACATATGACAATAATGACACTTAGATTGAGCTTCTAGTCCACTCAGAGGCCGAGATATTCAATGAAATAATGAGGGTGGTTGCTTCAACTGAAAATTAGACCGAATGTCTATGGACGAGCACATCTGTGAGGGATAAAATGTGTTAGAGCGCCACCTACATTTCAGATCTGTTTATTGTGATGGAATGTGATAGAGGAAAAAAAATCTAGTGCTTTCTGCCATCTAGTGGAATAAAATGAGACTTTTCAAAGTGAAGTAGAGTGAACAGAACCAGAATTACATGTTTACTAAGTTAGGATTCACAAAAACTAAAAATGATAAAAACATACAATATTATTTATGAATAATTGGAGTCTTTTTTATATGGGGGATTTCTGAAAAAATGAGAACAAATGTTTGCAATTAGTCCACAGTATGTGTGAATGGTGAGCTTTTAAATTTGAGTGTGAAAAACTGCGGCAGACAAAAATGCACCAGAGTTATCCAAACATTGATATTTAGAGAAAATTTCACATAATTGCACATTAATAAAAAAAATAAATGTCCTTGACAAAGAAGAATTGGCAGCAGTTTTAGTATTTAATTTAATTGGAGGAACTTTAATTGTTCTGGGATCAGATTCCATTTGATGTGGTGAACCTGAAGTTCAGATTCCAATGATGGAAATATAACATCAACTCTTAGTCCACACCCCCTCTACTCTCTCTCTCTCTCTCTCTCTCTCTCTCTCTCTCTCACACACACACACACACACACACACACACGCACTTTCTCTTTCTCTCTCTCTCTCTCACTCTCTCTTTCTTTCACACACACACTTTCTCTCTCTCTCTCTCTCTCTCTCTCTCTCTCTCTCTCTCACACACACACACACACACACACACACACACACTTTCTCTCTCTCTCTCTCTCTCTCTCTCTCTCTCACACACACACACACACACACACACACACACACTCTCTCTCTCTCTCTCTCTCTCTCTCTCTCTGTGTGTGTGTGTGTGTATATTAAGGATTAACTCGTTGTCTGTCATGTTTTGCGCGGATTTCTCCATCTCCTGTGTGAGCAGTAACTGCTGCAGATCTGTACATTCATAAACGCGTGTGGAATACGAGAGCGCTTCAGATGTTTGTCCCCGCGCGTCCTGCGCGTCTCCGGTGCGTCTGTGCGCGACGCGCGGCGGTTCTGGCGCATTGAATGTAAAATCTCCGGATAAAAGACAATACTCATGTCTGATTGAATTGATGAAGGAACATACTGAGAGAAACACACTTTTGCTCTGCGGGAATTATGGCTGCATCTGTGGTGTTGGTGCTGATGGCTTTTGGTGAGTGTTTATTCATCTGATAAAGTTTATTCGAGCTGACTTGGTGAGTTAAAGAGATTAATAATGGCTTAAAATATGTTAAAGCACTGTAAATTTGTTGATAGACTATAAATACAATAACAACAACAGTATTTTTTTAACTAAAGAGTGTAGTCTGCCTGTCAATCAACATATTTATTTATTCTGTATCACAAAATTCATACATTATTCATTTTCAAAGTGTAAATGTTACAATTGTCTATTTTACATTAATATACAAACTTAAGCTTTTTCAGAATATATTGATTTAAAAAAGAAAACCAGGTAGTTTTCTAAGTAAGTGCTGTTTTATCTAATTAGAACTTGACTTTCAATCATTAACATTAATGTTGTTTATAGAAATGGTATTTCACAGAGCACATATGTTATAATACTGTAATATACTTTGACCTTTAGTTTTGACCTGTAGTAAAGATTCATGCATTCACTTGTGGAAGAATATCATCATACATGTTTCTCTGGGTGTAAATAAGGTGGCTCAGAAAAACTGCTTTTGTTTTGTTCCCAATCATGTCAACTGTATCTGAGAAAAGTTTTGTGTTGATACGACAAAGCAACCAAAAGTTATAACATTACAAAAATAATTTATCCTAGTGTTCAAAAACATCTCCAAACAAATAAAACTAAATAATTGTACATAAGAACTAATTACACATGCAAACACAACAATGGCTAAAGGTTTGCATAGCATGCAGACATGATTTTAGTAATGAGATTTCACAGAATGAGTTTCATTCTGTGTCATTTGAGTCATCATTGAGTCTGTGTCATGTATTTGGCGCCATCTCCTGGTGGTCATATGTAACATTGTGCTTCATGTGGATTATCTAATGATCTATGCATCTGATTACCTTGTGTGTGGGCTCGTTTGAAAGATAATCATCTCCTCTAAGTATGGTATGTGATATTTTATATACCATTTATTTTTTGTGAAGTTATAAGCGGAAACGCGGCATATAAGCAACTCCAACATAATTGTCAAAGACATATACTTAGCTATTACTCACTATATTTTTGTCTGTGAGTAAAACAAATAGGCTGGTTGTATTCTACTCTTTGAGAGCTTTCCAACAACATATGACACATGACTGTTTGATGAGTCTGATGTTTTTATTGATTGCAATAATATGTACAGTGCAAATTTTTATAAACGATCAAAACAGAACACTTCTGATTTGTCTGCAAATTTCAAAGCACTTGTTCAGTTGGTCATAATGTCTACATGCATTGGAAAGTAGAGCTTCTGAACTATCAAACGACACCTATTTTGCATTGGTCAAGACTGTAGTTATTCATATTTTGACGATTATAATTTTTCTTGTGGGCCCGGCTAGCTTAAAGGGTTAATGTAAGTCTTAGTTAAAGTATATATAATATAGATATGAAACAGATTTACTTGTAGGTTAATTCTCTTGTACAGTTTTGTGTAATAATTAGATTATTTCTGTGTTTGTGTGCATGAAAGAGAGATGAACAGAAACAGAGAGAGTTCTAGTACTGAGAATAAAACTGCTGTTTCTATGTGCACATGAGCAAATGAGCTGTTTGCATTCATTGCGTCCACAGGAAGAGACGAGCGATTATTAGACTGCAGTTGACCCGTTTCATCAGCCAGAAATGACAGTGCAGGCGAACGTTTGGCAGCCACTTCAAACGGAGCTGAGAGATAAAAAAATATATTTTCAAATGTGCTTTCTGTGCAGTGTGTTTAAGTGAATCTAACGTTCAATTAAGTGGCGTATTATAGCCATCGTTCCCAGCAGCAATAAAAGTGTGCAGTCAGGGCAGATGAAAGTGTGCTGTATTTATAGGGGAAAAACCTCAGGATGAAGTCAAAGAAAGGCCAGAACCTCACAGACGCTCTCACGTGGAGTCCAGCATTCTCTGACTCCTAAACTTTTGTTAAATGTTATATGTGAGACTGGGCTGGTTGTCACAATTTTAACTGAATATTTATTTTATTTTTTGGAAATTCAGTTTCTGTGGACACATACAGTATATTAAAGGCTTGACACCATTTCACACTTTTTGCCCAGGAAAAAATATACAGTTCATTAAACACACATTTACCTTTTTGTGACAACATGCCCCAACAGCAGGCATATTTTCACACTATATGGGATAAGTGGTCCCCGTCAACCCCCATCACAACCACCAAAACAATCAAATATGCACCTGCATTAAACTTTTTGGCAAAATTTAAGAAGTTAAACAATTATGAGGCACAAAACGACACATCATACAAAAATATCAAAGCATTGTTTTGACCAATTAATATTTTAATTATTTAAATTGTATACATTTATGACATGTGACAACATACCCCAACCTGACTTTCATGAAAAATACCTCTGTCCTAAGAACACACTTTAATGTTTCTGTAAAAATCAGCCTTTATAATACAGTGACAAGAAAAAGTATGTGAACCCTTTAGAACTGGCTGGTTTTCAGCATTAATTGCATAGATTGGAGGTGTGGGTTAGAGCTACTTTGACTTATAAAAAGCACTCAAACATTTTGAGTTTTCTATTCACAAGAAATATCTGCTGACCTGGACCAAGACTCGCAAAAAAGAGATCTTAGAAGACCTACGATCAAGAATTGTTGCTTTGCATAAAGCTGGAAAGGGTTACAAAGTTATCTGGAAGAGCTTAGATAAGTACGGTGGAGGGAGCATCATGATTTGGGGCTGCTTTGCTGCTTTGGGGCTTGGACCGCTTGCCATCATCGAGGGAAAATGAATTTCCAAGTTTATCAAGCTATCCTACAGGATAATGTCAGGGTGTCTGTGCACCCACTGAAGCACAGTAGAAGTTGGGTGATGCAGCAGGACAATAACCCTAAACATCAAAGTAAATCCACTACAGAATGACTTTAGAAAAAGAAAATCCTCCTTTTGGAGTGTTACAGTCAGAGCCCAGACCTTAACCCAATAGAGATGCTGTGGAATGACCTCAAGAGAGCCGTTCACACCAGACATCCTGAGAATATGGCTGAAGCAGTTCTGTAAGTCAAGTCATTTTTATTTGTATAGCGCTTTTCACAACACACATCGTTCCAAAGCAACTTTACAGAAATTCATGCATTAACAGAAAATTAAACTGTAATATCTATAAAGTCTTAGAGTCATCATTGTGTAGTTTGATTAAATATGATTGTAAATTGTGCATAAATATAAATAATTAAATAATAATTGTATTTATAACCCCAGTGAGCAAGCTGAAGGCGACTGTGGCGAGGAACACAAAACTCCATAAGATGTTGATTAATGGAGAAAAATAACCTTGAGAGAAACCAGACTCACTGTGGGGGCCAGTTCCCCTCTGAATAACATCATGAATATAATGCCAATATTATATGTATATATGCAATAATATATGTATAGTGCAAGTCATGGTTTTAAATGAGTAAACTAAGTGTTGAGGGTCAGTGTTTAAACAAAGATGTTGTATGAACTGTAAAATTAATGACTAATGTCTTTAAAGTTCATCCTGGATTAACTGCAGAAGTTCACATAGATGCATTGTCCTTTGTTAGTTGGCTGATGAAGGCTTTTGTTGGCAATTAATTGATAGTCTATGTATTCCATTATAAGAGTGTAGTCCATCAATAGATCAAGGTGATGCAGGCAGAGATCAGTGAGGAGCATCACAGTTCAACCGGCAGTACATTTCGTTGTGGTCTATCCTAAGTCCAAGGTTCAGGCAGTGGCATATGAAGTATCCCATGTCTTATGGTTGGAGATGGCATCAGTTCATCCTTTGAAGTCCATCGTAATAGGCTGAAGTGATGTGTGGCTGGCACTGGCTGCGTTTAGTCTTCATCACTCGGAGACACATAGCAGTGGAGTCCAACACCAAGTAGGAATGGAGCTGGATCCAGCCAGTTCTGGTGACCTCAGGATAGGAGTCACGAGGTTGAGACAGGGAAACAAATAAAATAATATTATCATAGATGTCATTCAATTTATTGCAGAGTTATAGATTCTGAGAAATATTTCTGATTCAGGCAGACCTAACTAAAGCAGCCTAATTGTGAGTTGAAGGATAAATTAGGTGTATATCTGGCTAAATAGATGAGTCTTTAGTCTAGACTGTGTGAGTGTGTTTGCATTCCAAACAGTGTTAGGGAGACTATTCCATAGTTTAGGAGCCAAATATGAAAAGTATCTACCTCCTTTTGTGGATTTTGATATTCTAGGAACTATTAACAGGCCAGAGTTTTGTGATTGTAATGAACGTGATGGAATATAGTGTGGTAGAAGGTCACTTAAGTACTGCGGAGCTAGACCATTCAAAGCTTTGTATGTAGTTAACAGAATTGTACAATTAATATGAAATTTAACAGGTAGCCAATGTAACGATGATTAAATGGGGCTAATATGATCATATTTCTTGGTTCTAGTCAGCACTCTGACAGCTGCATTTTGAACCAATTGAAGTTTATTTATTGATCTTGCTGGACATCCTCCCAGTAATGCATTACAATAATCTAATCTTGAGGTCATGAACGCATTAATTAGTTTTTGGGCATCAGCAACAGAGAGCATGTGTCGTAACTTAGCAATATTTCTTAGGTGGAAGAATGCTGTTCTACAAACATAGGAAACTCGATTTTCAAAGGACAGATTGGTATCAAATATAACACCTAAGTTCTTCGCTGTAGAAGACAACGTATCAGTACATCCATTGAGAGGTTTTTGGTCCAATAATTAGTACCTCTGTTTTGTCAGAATTGAGTAGAAGGCAAATTTCTGGCCATCCAATCTTTGATTTCATTGATACTCTGCTAATTTGGAGAGTTGTGAATTTTCATTGGGTTTAGAAGAAATATAAAGTTGGGTATCGTTGGCATAACAGTGGAAACTTATTCTATGATTCCTGATAATATCTCCCAGGGGAAGCATATATAAGGAGAAAAGCAGAGGCCCTAAAACTGATCCCTGTGGCACTCCATACTTGACTTTTGTTTGATTTGACAATTCCTCGTTTACACATGCAAAGTGGTAGCAGTCTGCTAAATAGGACCTAAACCATGCTAATGCAAGTCCACTAATGCCAACATAATTCTCCAGAAATTTTGGAAGTATGGTCCAAAATTCCTTCTGAATGTTGTGCAGGTCTAATCCGCAGCTACCGGAAATGCTTGGATGAGTTTATTGCTGCCAAAGGAGGATCAATCCTAGGGTTCACTTACTTTTTCCACAGCACTGTGAATGTTTAATGGGATGTGTTCAATAAAGACATGAAGGATTATAATTGTTTGTGTGTTGTTATCTTAGGGTACGTTTACACGACAACGATGTACTAAAAACGGGAAGGTTTTTCCTTTGCGTTTTTGAAAAGATTCACGTACAGACGACAACGTTGTCAAAATGATCCCCGTAAACATGGACCCGCGAAAACGACTAAAAACACTGTATTACGCATGCCAGGCCAGTAGTTGGCGATGTCACTTTGTAAAGAAACACTACACGCCTGTGCACATAAGCATTCTTCCACAGAGCGGTGAATACAAACAATGAAGATGGTGATCGCTGGTCGAGCAGCACAAACACAGACCTGTAGTCTGACATTGTAGTTATGAATGTCTCGCGCATTGTTTTGAAGTACTCGCGCGAATGCGAGACTGAACTCTCAAGATTATTCAAGACTGGTTTTGGATATTAGACAGAACTCTGATATATGGATATCTTCTGATTTAGAGAGAGGTCTTGTGTATACTGGATCTAACATGCATTTTCACTGCCTCATGTTTTCATATTCTAAGCATATCATTGAATACTGTACATGGCATCACATCTCTGTCTATAGGCTATATACATAAGCGGTGGGTGAATGAAATGCAGGGTAAAGGTACATCAAATAAAATTAAGTAAATAAATAACATTTAAAATACAAATACATTTTTCCCCATCTGAATCCATACATTAATTTCAAGATTTTCAAATTGCAGGTTCTGCCTACTGTACAATGTTCACACTCCATACAAAACACTCCAAATGAATAAATTGGTGATTATTGTTATTTGCACAGACACCAGTATTCATATTGATGATTATACATCTAAAATTGATGCCTATCAATCCATTATTCTTTATATAACACGTAATACTCGTGTGCATGATGTCATCGTTTTCACAAACTCGCGTTTTTGTGTTTACACGGAGACGATAACGGCATCATTTTCAAAAACTTGCACTTTGAAACCCATTTTCAAAAGTTTGCATTTTCAGTTTTCCGTTTTTAGTTGAAAATGTTGTCGTGTAAACGGCCCCTTAAGCACATTGTGTTTGTCTATACTTGTGACTTTGATGAAGATGAGATCACATTTTATGACCAATTAATGCAGAAAAACAGCTATTTCCAAAGGGTTCACATACTTTTTTTTTTTGCCACTGTATAGTTGACTCTTGCCTGAATGTATGTCAGTGTGGTTTGATTATATTCGCTTGTTTATGCAAGAACTAAAACAAAACTATTATGAGAAAGAAAACTGTCTTTGGAGGGTAGAATTCACAAAAATGTTTCTAATTTAAAAGGGTTTTGAATAAGGTGTTTGTAACCAACATACAAAACCCCTGCTAGAGAAAAGACACATTTGAGTAATTGGACTTTTGACTCCAAATGTCATCATTACTAAGATATATCCCCTGTGACAACTAGCCCCAGTCTCCCCTATTGCATAGATCTCCAACTGTACATATATGTTCTGTTTATAAAGTACACACTGGAAATGTGCGAGATGAAACAGCACTTGGAATAATGAATTAGGCCTAGCCTTAAAACAAATTCTGTGGACTTTTTAAGGGGACCCAAGTCATATCTAGAGAGTCCAGACTATAGGGGGTGTGCTCTTTTCACCTGGGCCTAACATTGCAGCGGTGAGTTTTACACGGGCAAACAGCACTCAATGTATTTGTTGAGCTAAACTTCCAAATCTGTGCCCGTTTCCCAGTGCTAAATAGATCTGGAGTAGTGTAATCTAATGTGCTCGGCTATTCTCATCCACATAAAATCGCCATCCACTAATGAATCATGCATCTATTAAAATGTCTACACACACATAAACATGTATATATAATCAGAATTAACGAGTGGGCAGTTAAAGTGCTCTCAGGGCGGTGCGTTCCGGAAGAGAGTGTCCGTCAGAAGTATCGAGTCATGTGGCAAAACACTTTGTGATGGAGCTAAATTATTCTGGAGCTTGTGTGTTTGTCATTCGGGCCAGAAATGTTACCTCACCGATGGGCCCCAACCAACTGGAAATGTTCTTGGTGGTTGGGTCTCGGGGAGCTCTGCAGGGCTTTGATTGAGACAAAAGGCCAGCGCTTGGGGGAAAAAACAGACTGTGGGACTCAGACTTTGGCTGCTGTTCGCTGTAGCTTCGACATTAATGGCAGAAGAGTTAAAAAATAGATTTGTTGTGAATTAGTGTAAGAAAAAAGACAGAGACAGAATGTTTACAGAAACTGAAAGGGCACCGCAATGCTAGGGTGTTATGGGTGGTTGGCAGGGCGTTGCTAGGTGGTTGTGTTCTGGGTGTTTGTTTACTGGCTGGAGAAAAGAGTCTGCTCTCTTGATATGACTGGAGGGGGGTCTTACTTCAGTGTAAGTCTATGGGGTTTATTCAGGTAGAACAAAGTTCATATCTACAGCAGAAGCTACTAGAGAAACATTAACCCATCTGCAGGTTTCCAGGTTCAGATTTAGCATTAAGAAAAAGACAATTTCTGTCCTGTGTTGACATTTACATGAGGGGTGAAAAATAATTTTTCCTCTATCACATTCCATCACAATAAACAGATCTGAAATGTAGGTGGCGCTCTAATGCATTTTATCCCTCACAGATGTGCTCGTCCATAGACATTCAGTCCAATTTTCAGTTCAAGCACCACCCTCATTATTTCATTGAATATCTCGGCCTCTGAGTGGACTAGAAGCTCAATCTAAGTGTCATTAGAAAGCTGAGATTCTCCCCTCTGCGATGACATTTTTATCATCAATAGTCCATAGCATATATTTCTGATGATTTGTTTTGCAAGCTTTTCCTACTGGACTGTATATTTTGTTCTGGACATCTAAGATATAACATTGGATTATGCACACAAGCAAGCTCACAGACAAGTAAACAATGGCTCATTTTTTAGAGAACTGCTGAAGGTAAAAACAGGTTACTTGGGGCTTACAGCAGGAGTTATCAGCACATATTTGGTGACTTACAGAAATCATATTTCACTTTATGATTCTTTTGAAAATCTTTTGAACTGTGGTATTAGTGCAACAAAATAAATATACAGTCACATTCCTGAGAATGAGAGCTTTCATTTGATATATGACTTGTCTATTTAAGTACTATTTTAAAGACTTTATATTCATATTGATATTTCTACCACATAACCACTAGGTAGCGCTTATTTGGAATGCGGATAGTTTAATGCCTTCTTTTGTTATTTTAAGTAACATAAATGAAGAAGTGATGGTTATCTTTGAAAAGATCAGATTCTAAGCTTTCAAACAATATGACATATGACTTACGTATACATGGACTTGAGCATTTTAAGGGTACATTTTTTTCACGATATAGCGCCCCCCTTTGGGACCTGCCATCAGGTCCACAGAGTTGAAAAGTTTAATCAAGTGAAAAAATAACAGTTACTTTTTAACATACCATTGAATTATTTTTATTAAATGTAGAGCATGTATACAGATCCTCACAGCACAATCCAAAACCCAAAATTTGTGTTTTTTGTTTTTATTATTATTATTATTATAATTATGGTCAAATACAGTGGAGCATCACGGTATTTACGAAAGCAGTGATGAAACTCTTGCTTAAGATATTGCTTAAATAAAATGTAATTTTTATTGATATATTATTATCATTATTACTACTACTACTACAACTACTACATTGAATATTATATTTTACTATACAGTAATTTTACTTTCACAGTAATGTCGTATTTTTCAAACGTCACACATCTAATGAAGTGGAGCTTTTATTTTGCCGTTTTAGTCGGAAAACTGGATGTTTTTTATGGCTTCACTTCTCACTTCCAGAAAAGCAGTTCGCTAAATGTGCTAATGTGCTTATTAAACTGCAAAAGGCTATGATTTAATTATATAAATATATAGTCTGCATGTGCTGCACTTCACATCGAATAAAGTGCTCTCTCTTTGTCATTAATACACACACAGATCGCACGTGATGTTAATGGTGTGGTTATTGTATTAGCAGCGGCTTCTCACATTCACTTACCGTTGGAGCTTATGCAGACCGTATAGGCTATTTGTTTAATTAAATCTCAGCCTTTGTGGTTTAATAATCACACTAGGATATGTCACGATTTTAATTTAATTAATTGTGTATTTATACATAGATTTCATCCTAAATATGTCAAATTCCTTGACATTCCACATTTTATAGTAAATTCCGTTTTTCTGAATGGATTCCGCAATTCCGTCCATGTTTTCCACGACGCGGAAATCATAGGGCCCTATTTAAAAATAAATAAATAGCCTTTAGTTTACATTATAGCTGTGAATCGAACAGAAAACACATGGGAAAGATATAATCAGCCTGATTTGATGAAAATAATGTGACTGTTGTGACATTTTTGCTAAATCATATTACGCGGTTCCGAGGTGAAATGTCCACTGTGTGGCGCTAAAAGCGAGTTCAGTGTTGTCCGAAACAGATGAGATTTCTAAGGTTAATGCTCTATCGAGTTTTAAATCAACAAAACCGACCTCCCAACCCTAACCCTTAAACCTAAACATAACCGATAGTGTCATAAAAAGCAAATGTGAGATGAAAAACACAACCAAGTCATTTTGTGGTGCTTTTATGATACTTTCGGCTCACGTGTGGACTCGTGTGCTCTTCAGGACTCGTCCCCCGTTCCTTTACATCACAAGTGCTCTATCAGTCGAGCTACCGCACAATTTAATCACTCGAACAAGCTTGTAAATATAGTTGATTATGTAATGCAAATGTTAAAATGTGTCATGCACTATAGTAAAAGTGTTTATATGTCATTAAATAGCATTGAGTGAGTGATAGGGCGAAAAGTAAGTGTTTATGAACTGATAATCTGCCGTTTTACTCGTGATTTGTATGAAAGGAAATAAAGTCGTTGTTGTAGCACCTCTAGTGTTCATTTCACCTGGAAACTGCTGTGATACGTACAACGAGCCACATAAAGTCATGTTGCATAAATGTTTGTAGAGTAACGTGATTCTACGAGATCAGATTGGATATAATAGTTTGGTCAAATAAAACAGTTGAACTGGGGGGGGGGGGGGGGCACAGTTGTCGAAGTGAGGGGGCATGGCCCTACTGGGCCCCCCCATAGCAGCAACACTGGTGGTCACTATGAACTTTTTCTATTCCAAGAACTGCGTAATGCAGTGGTTCTCAAAGTGTAGGGAGTAGGAGTGTGCAGCAAAGCCATTATCTGTATTTGTATCTGTATCTGTTCTTTTGACAAAATGATCTGTAGCTGTCTCTGTATTCGGATAGAACCGGGTGTGGGCGGGGCCTAAACCGGAAGTGCGTCAGAACTAAATGAAACGCCCATTTTTAAGTGTTACTCTTACATTTATAGTTTCTATTAATAAAATATGCCTTGTATATGCCTTTTCATAATAATAGCCTAATAATAATAATTATTATTAAAGATCTTCCAGACAAACACATGGCAGAGTTGGTCCTGAAGCAACTGAAAGAGGGCCTGGATAAGATAGACAATTGTCATTCAAGTGACAGGTTGCGCTCAGGTTTAAGCTATAAATAAATACATGAGAATCACGTGTGAATCGTGTGATACATTAACAGACATTTCAAGAAGTGGAAAGTGTATATGATGTCATATCTTAATTAATGTTACACTTGACAAGCTCCAGACGCGCACAATTAACAGAGACCGCAAACGGAGTCGAGACAGCGCCCATTTGATCTGAAATCACACCATACGCATTTTCATAAGGTTTACACTTTAGAAATGTTGGCCGCACAGATTCATAAATTCGTTGTAATTTTGGATATGCTTATTTAAAATAACGCTTTATCCTTGTGCTTTTTGGATAATCAGTCATATAAATATTTGTTATATTATTTGGATTAATCCGTTATTCATTTTGAAGTCATTATTCGCACCTTTCCGGATAAGGTATTCGGCTTCGGGCACATCCCTAGTAGGGAGGTATTGTAAGGGGGAGCAGAAGACTGCCCCGTTCTTAAATATCGTTCACTTTCATATATTTAAATTTGCTGCGATGATAATACACAGAAGAACCAGTGTGTCCAGTTTCTTTTCCTCCACCTTTTGCTCCATATGTGGTGTCTGATGCGCTCACTGTGCTGCACTTGTGTAATCAAAGATGTTCTTGTATGCAGGGGACTAAAAACGGTTCAAGGATCAATCCAAATTGTAGAACGTAACCGAAAATGGGAACGAAGTCCCTATCAATTGTTCCGGAGTAAAAAAACTTTGTTTTTAAATGTTCTGTTTCGTTCTAATACATTTTTTCATGAAACCAAAGTCTAAATGGTTTATTACAGTACATTTTCCGAATCACACCACTTCCTGTTACCCAAAAAATATAATTACTCCATGTACATGCATGATTAATCCAGATATAAGGACAAATATCGAGGTAAAAAGTTAATTTCTCAGTTGTTTCCAAGTCTTCACTGATTTATTGTTAGATATGATGTATTAATACAGATTTGATACTGGCGGGTTCTGACCGAGAAGCAGATCTGATTTGTGACTAAGTTGTGAAATTTTAAATCATATCAAGCTATAGAAAGTCTGATTTTTTTCATCTAATAGTTTATGATGTTTCCAGGAGTGTTGATTATTCATGTTTTCGAGACGTTACAGACATTACATCAGAAATTAGCATAATTAATTCAGATTCAAAGTAATGTCCAGCATCATCCAATCACTGTCAACCATGTTAAAATAAAATGATACATTATAAATTCTGAATCTATGTACTGATTATCATTGTCACATGTCTGTCAAACATGTTGAGTGATCCAAACATCATCTGCAGCCTGAAACTGAACTTTTGATCAGATTTTAGGAGTGAATGCACTTAACTGCATAGAGAGCTATAGGATGCTCCCTTGCTCCCTATTTAGTGAATGACTTAACCTCCAGTGTGCTGTCTGTCTGCACTGGTCTCAGAACAGTTTGAAATGCACCTTATTTTCATCCTAACTCCATATAAAGCCTCTGAAAGCAACAAGAATTGACCCATTTATTCTCAATGTGATAATACACAGTAAATATAGAAGAACTGAAAATGAGCCTATAGTCCACATAAGTGGTCATTGTGTTTAACAGTGTGGCGTTTCACGATAAATCACTCAAATTTTTAAAATGACATATCGGATGAAACTAGAGACTCTAATCTTTTGACTCAAACAGGTTTTAATGTAAAAACTTAATGAGGTTTCTTACCAGATGTAGTTTTGTTGGTGTTTCTCCCAAAGACAAACTCCGCTGTGATCAGCGCCATGTTGTTCTGTCACATGACTCCGTGTGTTGAAAGTTTAACCCTTTACTGACAGCACAGAGTCTCCTGAACTGAGATCAGTTGGTTTAAATTAATTTAAATTATGCATTGCGTATAGCAAAGCCAGAGTACAACATCCACACATGTGGACGCGGGGTAGCATGAGGATAACACTTTTTTCGTGACATGAGACTGAAACTTGAAATATTGTTTTTAATTAGATTTTGTCTATCATATTATAGACTGGGGGGTCAAACAGGATCGTTACCAAAAGAAACAATAATAGTTAGAATAATAGTGTTTAGGTTTGGAATGATATGAAAGTGTGTACATTTTGAAACAGTGAGTACATTTAAAATTACATGGGCTTCTATCTCCACCGTTAAAAACGGGACAGCTGTCTCTCTCTAAACCTCAAATGACCCATCATTCCTCAGAGAGGCTGTTCATGTGCTTGTCTATAAAGACCAGGAAGGTTTCTTGACCATCAGAGGTGTTAGGAAGTGTTGTAATCGCTGGACACGTGAGGAAGTTCTTTCAGGATCACAGTGCATTTGTGTAACAAGGCTCTCTGGGTTTCCACGACTGGTTTTGGGTGTCTGCAAACATGCAAGTGTTTGGCAGGCGGTCCGAGTCAGATGGGGCTGATGCAGGTGCAAACAGTGCTGATGTTCTCAGGGTCCAGCAGAGAGAAAGAGAGATGACTTTGATATGAGTGCAGCGGTCGAGCATTACAAATGTTTCCAGCTGGACTGAGCAGATTACATGCTGCCGAGTTTCCCTGGAGAACGCGCTGTTCCATTATGGTCTGAAAGATAAACGTTAAGTGAAGGTAGATGGTGGATGTTTCAGATTTTTGAAACGCTGACAAATGATTGTTTCCACTCTATTTGTTATTGCTTTGTAGTCTGAGGGTGCCCTTGACCTGGAACAGTACTAGAATGTAAAATTTTGGGGTGCACTTTGACCTTTAGGGTGGGCAGTAGGTTCTCTCTTGGTCGTTTTGCTGTCCAACTGGGGGGCAATGCCCCTCCTAGCCCCCCTTTTGACCAGGACATGCCCTTTACCCTTATTTAGAATGATGTAGTTCTCTCAAATAAAGTTTTCTACCTCAGGAATGGATTTGGTCATATTTCTATAACACAGATCTTATGATGGAATATGTGTTCATGTGGAATGGTTTCAGTCGTGATACCTCAGGCACTAAAATTATTTAATTTCCGAGGTTTTAGTCCTGAATTCTTCAGCTATTCGAGGTTTCTCTCTTTTCATGTGGCACCCGTATGGAGGCTCCTGATCAAGAGCCAAAAATGTGTTTTGTGTTATCTCAACGATGAGCTTTATATTCTCCTAGTGTCATAAAATATAAACATACCAGATCTCTGTCCAAGCATTCGTGAGTTCCCACATTCAATAATGACTCACTCTCATTTTAAATCATTAGTTCACCCAAAAATGTAAATTCAGTCATTGTTTACTCACCCCTGTGTTGTTATAAGCCTATATGACTTTCTTTTTCTTAACACAAAGGAAGAAATTGTGAATAAGTGTTGTGCTCAGTGATGTCATACAATGTCAGTTTATGGTGACCACCTCTTCAAGCTTCAAAAGAACACAAAAGTATAATTCAGAAGTCTAATAAATTATTCATGAGACTCATGATTGTTATGAAAGCATACGATAAGATTTGATGAGAAACAAACTGAAATCTAATGTATTATTTAGTGAGAATGTTCACTGACCGTTGATCTCCTGTGTGCATTCATGATAGGACACGAGAGCAACAGTTCACGCAGCCCCCTCGCGACATTGGGGCGTTCAAGCGAAAACTCGTTTTGTTTATCTAAAAACAGGTCCTCTACAGCGATAGTGACAACAGAACACAGCTGCACACAAAACAGAGAACAGAACTTACTAAACATGTCTGAAGAATTTGTAGTTGAAGAATTGATGCATTTCTATGCCCAGCCTTATTTCTTTTTTTACTGGTGCCAGTTCACAGTGGACGGAGAAAATAGAAAACAAGCGATCGATAGAATGTGCCGTTGCTCATCACTGCTGGTTAGGACAAAATCTCTGATTACCATAGAAAATATACCTTATATCACATGTTGTTTCTGTTTCTGTTTCAAATACTCTTTTCAAAAAAATAAGGCTGGGCATAGAAATGCATCAATTCTTAATTCATGTAGGGTTATAACAACACAGGAGTGAGTGACCAATGACTGAATTTTCATTTTTGGGTGAACTAATCCTTTAACATTTGCTCTTTAACATCCCAAATATAAAATATAAAAAATAATATAAAAATGTCTTTACTCAGATGTTGCACTTTCATAGCTCAAGAGACTTAATGGAGTGCTCATATGTTTCATTCAAGTATCAATATAACTTTATAGCTATAAAATGAATGTGGATAGAATAGCTCAGATCACTTGCTCTTGGAAGAATTTGATGAGAAATGTGTATGAGTTCATATTAAGATCTGTGACATTGTAGAGATCTCTTTTAAAACTCCAGAGGAGACACATGTGAGAAAAAAATAACAGTATGCTGACTTTGACATGATCACAAGATGAGTAAATGTGCATGTTAAATGTCCCGTTATCCCTCTTCTGACCACTCACTGTGGTTGATTATTTCAGGTTGGGTGGAGGGGTCGTCTCTGTATCTCTCAGATGGTCGCTTCCCTCGTCTGGCTCTGGAGAAGTCTCTCGTCTGGACGTCTAAAGACACACAGTGTCATCACATGCTGAAACATCTACACAACGGCGCTCGCATCACAGTCCAGATGCCGCCCAACATCGAGGGTCACTGGGTGTCCACGAGGTGAGAGAACGGGAGATTTTGACCTCTGACCTCAAAGTAGTTTTGCATTTGTTCTTTATAAGGTGGTTGAAAATTAAAGGGGTTAGTCATACAATAACAGTTTATGGTGACCACCTCTTCAAGCTTCAAAAGAACACAAAAGTATAATTCAGAAGTCTAATAAATTATCCATGAGACTCATGATTATTATAAAAGCATACGATAAGATTTGATGAGAAACAAACTGAAATCTAATGTATTATTTAGTGAAAATGTTCACTGACCTTTAATCTCCTGTGTGCGTTCATGATAGGACACGAGAGCAACAGTTCACGCAGCCCCCTCGCGACATTGGGGCGTTCAAGAGAAAACTCATTTTGTTTACCTAAAAACAGGTCATCCACAGTGATAGTGACAACAGAACACAACACAACTGCACACAAATCAGAGAACAGAACTTACTAAACATGTCTGAAGAGTTTGTAGTTGAAGAATTCATGCATTTCTATGCCCAGCCTTATTTTTTTGATCGAAGTATTCGGAAATCAAACAGAAACATAGAGGAGCTATAGGCAGCCACAGTCACATGTGTCCTAAACTGACGGCAAACGATATGCAATAAAAGGTATATTTCCTATGTTAATCTGAGTTTTTGTCCTAACCAGCTGTGATGAATGACGGTACATTTTATCGATCGCTTGTCCAAAAACTTTCAAAAAAATAAGCCTGGGTTTAAATTCTTCATCTACAAATTCTTCAGACATGATTAGTAAGGTCTGTTCTCTGTTTTGTGTACAGCTGTGCTGTGTTCTGTTGTCACTATCGCTGTTTTTAGATAAACAAAACGAGTTTTTGCTTGAACGCCCCAATGCCGTGAGGGGGCTATGTGAACTATTGCTCTCGTGCAGCCTCATGACTTACCGTCGCTTAAGAGTTTCACTAAATAATCAATTAGATTTTTTGTTTTTTCACCAAACCTTATTATATTCCTTCAGAACAAGTGTAAGATGTAAAAGGGAAACAGAACGTTGATGGTGCTGACACATGGTACCTGGTATTTTTCTCAGTACTGGCTAGGATGGGCCCATATCAGTCATTTATTATTACTGGATTAGGATTTTTATAATAGTTTTATAAATACTGCTGAGGCAGATTTTTCATTAACAGGTATTAATCCATGCAATTATAAGTTTTTATTAAAAATAACTATCCTGTCTAAAATTTCTCCAAATTATGGAGCACCTTAGAGGACAGGGCGGTAATATTTTTTTCTGAAATAGTTTTGTGTGCCCTCACAATAAGTTTTGCGTTCCTTTGCAATACATTTTGCGTTCCCTCACAATAGTTTTGCGTTCCTTCACAATAGTTTGCGTTCCCTTGCAATACATTTTGCGTTCCCTCACAATAGTTTTGCGTTCCTTCACAATAGTTTGCGTTCCCTTGCAATACATTTTGCATTGTCTCGCAATAAGTTTTGCGTTCCCTCACAATAAGTTTTGCGTTCCCTCGCAATACATTTTGCATTGTCTCACAATAAGTTTTGCATTCCATCACGATAAGTTTTGCGTTCCCTCACAATAAGTTTTGCGTTCCCTTGCAATAGTTTTGCGTTCCCTTGCAATACATTTTGCATTGTCTCGCAATAAGTTTTGCGTTCCTTCACAATAAGTTTTGCGTTCCCTCGCAATAGTTTTGCGTTTCCTCGCAATACATTTTGCGTTGTCTCGCAATAAGTTTTGCATTCCATCACAATAAGTTTTGCGTTCCCTCACAATAAGTTTTATGTTCCCTTGCAGTACATTTTGCATTCCCTCACAATAGTTTTGCGTTCCTTCACAATAGTTTGCGTTCCCTTGCAATACATTTTGCATTGTCTCGCAATAAGTTTTGCGTTCCCTCACAATAAGTTTTGCATTCCCTCGCAATAGTTTTGCGTTCTTTCGCAATAGTTTTGCGTTCCCTCACAATAAGTTTTGCATTCCCTCCGATAGTTTTGCATTCCCTCACAATAGTTTTGCATTCCCTCGCAATAGTTTGTTTTGCATTCCCTCGCGATAGTTTTGCATTCTCTCGCAATAAGTTTTGCGTTCCCTTGCAATAGTTTTGCATTCTCTCGCAATAGTTTTGCATTCTCTCCCAATAAGTTTTGCGTTCCATCACAATAGTTTTGCGTTCCCTCGCAATAGTTTTGCCTTCTCTCGCAATAAGTTTTGCGTTCCCTCCCAATAAGTTTTGCGTTCCCTCACAATAGTTTTGCGTTACCTCGCAATAGTTTTGCATTCTCTCGCAATAGTTTTGCATTCTCTCGCAATAGTTTTGCGTTCCCTCACAATAAGTTTTGCGTTCCTTGCAATACATTTTGCATTGTTTCGTAATACGTTTTGCGTTCCCTCACAATAAGTTTTGCATTCCCTCGCAATAGTTTTGCGTTCCCTCGCAATAGTTTTGCTTTCTCTCGCAATAGTTTTGCATTCCCTCGCAATAGTTTTGCATTCTTTCGCAATAGTTTTGCGTTCCCTCACAATAAGTTTTGCATTCCCTCCAATAGTTTTGCATTCCCTTGCAATAGTTTTGCATTCCCTCGCAATAGTTTGTTTTGCATTCCCTCGCGGTAGTTTTGCATTCTCTCGCAATAAGTTTTGCGTTCCCTTGCAATAGTTTTGCATTCTCTCGCAATAGTTTTGCATTCTCTCGCAACACTTTTATGTTCCTTCACAATAGTTTGCGTTCCCTTGCAATACATTTTGCATTGTTTCGTAATACGTTTTGCGTTCTCTCGCAATAGTTTTGCATTCCCTCGCAATAGTTTTGTGTTCCCTCCCAATAAGTTTTGTGTTCCCTCACAATAGTTTTGCATTCTCTCGCAATAGTTTTGCGTTCACTCACAATAGTTTTGCGTTCCCTCGCAACAGTTTTGCATTCTCTCGCAATAGTTTTGCATTCTCTCCCAATAAGTTTTGCGTTCCCTCACAATAGTTTTGTGTTCCCTCGCAATAGTTTTGCGTTTTCTCGCAATAGTTTTGCCTTCTCTTGCAATAAGTTTTGCGCTCCCTCACAATAGTTTTGCGTTCCCTTGCAATAGTTTTGCGTTCCCTCGCAATAGTTTTGCGTTCCCTCGCAATAGTTTTGCGTTCCCTCCCAATAAGTTTTGCGTTCCCTCACAATAGTTTTGTGTTCCCTCGCAATAGTTTTGCGTTTTCTCGCAATAGTTTTGCCTTCTCTTGCAATAAGTTTTGCGCTCCCTCACAATAGTTTTGCGTTCCCTTGCAATAGTTTTGCGTTCCCTCGCAATAGTTTTGCGTTCCCTCCCAATAAGTTTTGCGTTCCCTCACAATAGTTTTGCGTTCTCTCGCAATAGTTTTGCGTTCCCTCGGTTACAGTAACCATATTTTAACAATGATATTCGTAGTGAAACCATAGTGATAATGCAGGAAAACAAAAATTATGTTTAAAATTAATAAAAATCATATTTTGTGGGTATCATAGTTTTACTATAGTTAAACATGGTTAATCTTGTGATTACATTTGTTTTACTAGAAATACCATGGTATTTGTAGTAAAATCAAAATAACCACAAAATTATTATTTTTATTGCCATAGTTTTCATTTTCCTGTATTAGCACTATGGTTTTACTATAAATATGAAGGTTAAAATATGGTTATTTCAGTAAAATCATGGTACATTTATTGTGAGGGTACACAAAACTATTCCGAGGGCATGCAAAACTATTTCAGAAAAAAATAAGTCAGCCCTTTCCTCTAAGGGGAACCATACCAAAGTGGCCCTCATGTGTGTATATGAAACATACACATCTCATCATGTGACCTCTCTTTCTCTCTCTCTGTTCTTCCGTTACAATGGCAGCTGTGAGGTGCGGCCCGGTCCGGAGTTCATCACTCGCTTATACCGATTCTTCCACAACAACACCTTTCAGGCCCATCAGTTCTATTATGCAGACAACCATTGCACAACTCCGACATACACGCTGGTGGTGCGTGGCCGTTTGCGACTGCGCCAGGCGTCCTGGATCGTGCGGGGTGGCACAGAGGCTGACTACCAGATCCACCGCACACATGTGATCTGTCACTCCACAGCCGTGGCCAAAGACCTCAGTCAGAGGCTGAAGCGCAGCTGTAGGGGACCCAACAGGGATCTTGGCCCCTGGGTGCCGAATGTAGGTTATGAGTTGTGGAGCGAGGAGGGCGGTTGCGACTGCTCCAGAGGGCTCAATTTTGCCATGCATGAACTGCAGCTGCTGCGTGTTGAGAAGCAGTACCTGCATCATAATCTTGATCATCTAGTGGAAGAACTCTTCTTAGGAGACATTCACACTGAACCAGCACAGAGGATGTACTACAGACCCTCCAGTTACCAACCGGCACTGCAGAACGGCAAGGTAAACAAATAATAAAACTGTTTTTTAATCTCTAAAATCTGATTGAATGAGCCACATTTAAAACTGTTGTAAAATAGTCCAGTAGTTGACATATCCTAAGGTGTGACACACTATACTCCATCTAAAACTATTTTAAACAGTGTTTTACTCATTCTTTTATAATTAATATTATGTATGCAGCTTTTTATTCCATAAAGCCTGGAGTTAAGTGCCTTGCTCAAGGACACAATGGTGGTGGCTGTGGGGATGAAACTGGCAACCTTATGCTTACCAGTTCTGTGCTTTAGTCCACTACGCCACCATCACTCCGCGAAACATAAACTAAAAAGTTTGTCATGTTTCCAAATGAATGACTCTTATGATCCTGTTCTTTTTAATCTACCACGAGAAACGTGCAGCGTTACCAGTGTATTCCGATTCCCTGAAGGAATTTTTCTTATGATCCGGTTCTTTTTAGTGAATCAAAAACACACAGTGTGAAGAATGTAGTCTGATTCACCGAACAAATGACTCTTATGATCTGATTTGTTTTAGTGAATCACAATCACAGCATGACCAGTGTAGTCCGATTCCCAAATGAATGACCCTTATGATCTGGTTCTTTTTAGTGAATCAAAAACACATTATGACCAGGGTAGCCCGAGTCACTGAACGAATGACTCTTATGATCTGGTTCTTTATACTGAATCAAAAACACACAGAGCGACCAGTGTAGTCCGATTCCCTGAACGAATGACTCTTATGATCTGGTTCTTTTTAGTGATTCAAAAACAAACTGAGCGACAGTGTACTCCAATTCCCGAATGAATAACTCTTAAGGGCTTGTTCTTTTTAGTGAATCAAAAACACACAGCACGACCAGTGTAGTCCGATTCCCTGAACAAATGACTCTTATGATCTGGTTCTTTTTAGTGATTCAAAAACACACAGAGCGACAGTGTACTCCAATTCCCGAATGAATAACTCTTAAGGGCTTGTTCTTTTTAGTGAATCAAAAACACACAGAGCGACCAGTGTAGTCCGATTCCCTGAACGAATGACTCTTATGATCTGGTTCTTTTTAGTGATTCAAAAACACACAGAGCGACAGTGTACTCCAATTCCCGAATGAATAACTCTTAAGGGCTTGTTCTTTTTAGTGAATCAAAAACACAGCGTGAGCAACATATTCCGATTCCTGAACGAATGACTCTTATGATCTGGTTCTTTTTAGTGATTCAAAAACACACAGAGTGACAGTGTACTCCAATTCCCGAATGAATAACTCTTAAGGGCTTGTTCTTTTTAGTGAATCAAAAACACACAGCACGACCAGTGTAGTCCGATTCCCTGAACAAATGACTCTTATGATCTGGTTCTTTTTAGTGATTCAAAAACACACAGAGCGACAGTGTACTCCAATTCCCGAATGAATAACTCTTAAGGGCTTGTTCTTTTTAGTGAATCAAAAACACAGCGTGAGCAACATATTCCAATTCCTGAACGAATGACTCTTATGATCTGGTTCTTTTTAGTGAATCAAAAACACAGTGCGACCAGTGTAGTCCGATTCCCTGAACTAATGACTCTTATGATCCGATTCTTTTTAATGAATCAAAGACATACAGCATGACCAGTGTATTCCGATTCCTGAACGAATGACTCTAATGTTCTGGTTCTTTTTAGTGAATCAAAAACACAGTGCGACCAATGTAGTCCGATTCCCTGAACTAATGACTCTTATGATCCGATTCTTTTTAGTGAATCAAAGACATACAGCGTGACCAGTGTAGTGTGATTCCTGAACAAATGACTCTTAATAACTGGTTCTTTTGAATTTACAACACGGAGCACACAGCATGACCAGTATAGTCCGATTCCCAAACAAATGACTCTTATGATCCGATTCTTTTTAGTGAATCAAAGACATACAGCATGACCAGTGTAGTGTGATTCCTGAACAAATGACTCTTAATAACTGGTTCTTTTGAATTTACAACACGGAGCACACAGCATGACCAGCGTAGTCTGATTCCCAAACAAATGACTCTTATGATCCGATTCTTTTTAGTGAATCAAAGACATACAGCGTGACCAGTGTAGTGTGATTCCTGAACAAATGACTCTTACTAACTGGTTCTTTTGAATTTACAACACGGAGCACACAGCATGACCAGTGTAGTCTGATTCCCAAACAAGTGGCTCTTATGATCCGATTCTTTTTAATGAATCAAAGACATATAGCGTGACCAGTGTAGTGTGATTCCTGAACAAATGACTCTTACTAACTGGTTCTTTTGAATCTACAACATGGAACATACAGCGTGACCAGTGTAGTCTGATTCCCGAACAAATGGCTCTTATGTTCCGATTCTTTTTAGAGAATCAAAGACACAGCGCGACCAGTGTAGTCCGATTCCTGAACGAATGACTCTTATGATCTGGTTCTTTTTAGTGAATCAAAGACACAGCGCGACCAGTGTAGTCCAATTCCCTGAACTAATGACTCTTATAATTTGGTTCTTTTTAGTGAATCAAAGACATACAGAGTAAACCGTGTAGAGTGACTTCTGAATGAATGACTCTTATGATCCGGTTCTTTTTAGTGAATCAAAGACATACAGAATAAACCGTGTAGAGTGACTTCTGAATGAATGACTCTTATGATCTGGTTATTTTTAGTGAATCAAAGACATACAGAGTAAACCGTGTAGAGTGACTTCTGAATGAATGACTCTTATAATTTGGTTCTTTTTAGTGAATCAAAGACATACAGAATAAACCGTGTAGAGTGACTTCTGAATGAATGACTCTTATGATCTGGTTATTTTTAGTGAATCAAAGACATACAGCGTGACCAGTGTAGTGTGATTCCCGAACAAATGACTCTTATGATCCGATTCTTTTTAGTGAATCAAAGACATACAGTGTGACCAGTGTAGTGTGATTCCCGAACAAATGACTCTTATGATCCGATTCTTTTTAGTGAATCAAAGACATACAGCGTGACCAGTGTAGTCCGATTCCTGAACGAATGACTCTTATGATCTGGTTCTTTTTAGTGAATCAAAGACACAGCGCGACCAGTGTAGTCCGATTCCCTGAACTAATGACTCTTATAATTTGGTTCTTTTTAGTGAATCAAAGACATACAGAGTAAACCGTGTAGAGTGACTTCTGAATGAATGACTCTTATGATCTGGTTCTTTTTAGTGAATCAAAAACACATCGTGACCAGTGTAGTCCGATTCCCGAACGAATGACTCTTATGATCCGATTCTTTTTAGTGAATCAAAGACATACAGAGTAAACCGTGTAGAGTGACTTTTGAATGAATGACTCTTATGATCCAGTTCTTTTTAGTGAATCAAAGACATACAGAATAAACCGTGTAGAGTGACTTCTGAATGAATGACTCTTATGATCTGGTTATGTTTAGTGAATCAAAGACATACAGCGTGACCAGTGTAGTGTGATTCCCGAACAAATGACTCTTATGATCCGATTCTTTTTAGTGAATCAAAGACATACAGCGTGACCAGTGTAGTGTGATTCCCGAACAAATGACTCTTATGATCCGATTCTTTTTAGTGAATCAAAGACATACAGTGTGACCAGTGTAGTGTGATTCCCGAACAAATGACTCTTATGATCCGATTCTTTTTAGTGAATCAAAGACATACAGCGTGACCAGTGTAGTCCGATTCCTGAACGAATGACTCTTATGATCTGGTTCTTTTTAGTGAATCAGAGACACAGCGCGACCAGTGTAGTCCGATTCCCTGAACTAATGACTCTTATAATTTGGTTCTTTTTAGTGAATCAAAGACATACAGAGTAAACCGTGTAGAGTGACTTCTGAATGAATGACTCTTATGATCTGGTTCTTTTTAGTGAATCAAAAACACAGTGTGACCAGTGTAGTCCGATTCCCTGAACTAATGACTCTTATAATTTGGTTCTTTTTAGTGAATCAAAAACACAGCGTGACCAGTGTAGTCCGATTCCCTGAACTAATGACTCTTATAATTTGGTTCTTTTTAGTGAATCAAAGACATACAGAGTAAACCGCGTAGAGTGACTTCTGAATGAATGACTCTTATGATCCGGTTCTTTTTAGTGAATCAAAGACATACAGAATAAACCGTGTAGAGTGACTTCTGAATGAATGACTCTTATGATCCGGTTCTTTTTAGTGAATCAAAGACATACAGAATAAACCGTGTAGAGTGACTTCTGAATGAATGACTCTTATGATCTGGTTATTTTTAGTGAATCAAAGACATACAGCATGACCAGTGTAGTGTGATTCCTGAACAAATGACTCTTACTAACTGGTTCTTTTGAATTTACAACACGGAGCACACAGCATGACCAGTGTAGTCCGATTCCCAAACAAGTGGCTCTTATGATCCGATTCTTTTTAATGAATCAAAGACATATAGCGTGACCAGTGTAGTGTGATTCCTGAACAAATGACTCTTACTAACTGGTTCTTTTGAATCTACAACACGGAGCACACAGCATGACCAGTATAGTCCGAGTCCCAAACAAATAGCTCTTATGATCCGATTCTTTTTAGTGAATCAAAGACATACAGCATGACCAGTGTAGTGTGATTCCTGAACAAATGACTCTTACTAACTGGTTCTTTTGAATCTACAACACGGAGCACACAGCATGACCAGTATAGTCCGAGTCCCAAACAAATAGCTCTTATGATCCGATTCTTTTTAGTGAATCAAAGACATACAGCATGACCAGTGTAGTGTGATTCCCAAACAAAGGACTCTTACAAACCGGTTCTTTTGAATCTATAGTGTGAAAAACACCAGTATAGTCCGATTCCCGAACGAATGACTCTTATGAGCTGGTTTTCACTCACATTTTCTTGTAAAACTTTTGTCATATTTTTGCTTTATTAAAGCAATAAGTCACTCAAGGCCATGCTTTACAGTGATTTTACCACATTTAAGTTTTTTTTTTTTTTGCTATGTCTCTTTATGTTGTGCATAAAAACACCCCTTAAGTGTGTTAAAATCACTTTAAAAATCACTCTCATGGCTGATTGCTTTGATAAACATCTTGGATGCTTTTGACTGTCAGATGACTTGTTCGGTTGTGCTGTGTAGTTATTGAGCACTGAGTTGCTTTTTATTTTGCTCATGTTTGCTCATGCAGAGAAAGATCGAGAAGCTTTAATGTGGGTTGAGAGAGTACGATTTGAGATTTGAGCCCGTACAGCTGGCAGAGGATTCCTCACTTAACGCTGAGATTTATGAGGCGTTGGATATCTGGCTCCAGGAATCAGGATCAGTGTTCATCAGTAAATGAAGTGTGATCTCCACACTGTATGTCTCGTCACACACTCGGCTCTGTTTACATCTCAAACACTTTGATGAGCTTCAGACGCTCTACATTACTCACTATGAGATGTGAGGTGAAATGTTTACGTCTCTTCTCGACTGTTCCCTCGTTTGGAGGTTTCATATGTAGAGTCACAGTGAAAACTGGAAAGTCAAGTTTGTCGAGACACTTTGATATTGGCCTGCCAACTAAACTTAAAATAGTTTTAAGAGAATTTGAGACAGCGCTGGTTGGATTGACCTTGTAAAATAATGTAATATAGAAATCCCTCCTTATGGAAAGATGTTTACTTAAACATGCAATTAAAACTTCAGCCACAAAGGTCTCATTCAAGCCATAACAACAGAACAATCCTGTTTCTCGGCCCCAAACATGTGTCATCAATTCAATGCCATCAAACAGCAAACCACTGCACTTTGATGCATGACGTGACCTCATTGGCCAAACAGGGAAGTGGCATTAAAAACAGGCCTCATTAACAGATCTTTCCTTATTTAAACCCTTAATGGACATGATTACAATTCCATCTGTCAATCACAAATAGCCTATGTTTTTATTCCGCAGCTCCAGACGGCTTTGGGAGTGACAGTTTGTTCATCGGTGGTTTTGGGTGGATCAGACATGCTTATTTTCTGCTTATTTGTTAGGTGTGGCATTGTGCGGTTGCATTTTATTGATATCTGTTATCAATAAAAAAAAATTTGGTAACGCTTTCTATGAAGCCCATATTTATAATGCATTGTAAAGGCATTATACTGCATTTATAATGTCTCATAATACACCTTATAATAAGTTATAACTTCTCATAAATAATTATAACTATAGTTATAATACGTTATAAGACTTCCCCTATTCATAGTTATAACTCTTAGAGTATAATGCATTATAACACAAGCAACATGTAATATTAACACAGTAGAAGTTAATAAAGTTTATCGGATAAGTGCTGTATAATGTATAATGTATTATAAGTGCTCTTTGTCTCTTTTTTGTAAGTAAAGTTACAAAAGTAATATCTTCTTATAAACAGACATAACATGAACTTATAACATACATTAACATTACAAGTCAAACTTATATAATGGAAGTTATTTATATAATAAATCTCTAAATAAGATGCACAAATATTAAAGTTTATTGAATAGAGTTCAGTATAGAATCAGTTTGATTATTTTATTCTTGGCTACATGTGTGATCAACATACATATGAGTTTCTGATATATTTGGACCTTGTAGCTTTCAAGTGTTTTTCATAATATCTCAGAATGTGCATTAAATGTGTGTTATTTTGTATGTTGTGCATGTGTAATGTTTATTACTCCCAGCATGACTTGTAATGTCTTATAATCACTTCAAAATATCTCATGGATGTTTATAAGAACACATTGCTTTTGTCACTTTACTTAAAGCATACCTATTATATATATATTACAATATATACAGTATATAATACATTATAACTTCTGCAGATAAAACTGGATGTTGATTGTGTTATAATGCATTTTACTCGAAGGTATAACTGTGAATAGATAAGTATTATAATGTATTATACTGTTGTTATAATTATTTATGAGAAGTTATAACATATTATAAGACATTACTAATGCATTATAAATATGGGCTTCATAGAAAGTGCTTCCAAACATTTTAGTAAAATGACATCACTTTTTTTTAAAGTAAGGTTTACTGATATTGTGTTAATACAAACATAGTTTTGTCTGTTCATAAAACTTGACCTATTTTATGGAAGACAAGTTGCTTTTGTTGGTCACCATGAATACTCCGTTTTCAGTTTCCTAATATCATCTTTTTCCAAAGTACTCCATGTGCTAATGGAAAAAGCGCTTTTGAAAGTCTCAGTTTACAGTGGAGGTATTCTAGAGCGGAATGAGAAATGTAAATGTAGTGAAATAAATGCCTTTTCAAATGGATATGTATAAATGTGGACGAGGCCTAAGTTGCTATAGTAACATTCATTAGAAAGAAATTCAAGGGGACTGGGTATCTCAGCGAGTATTGACGCTGACTATCACACCTGGAGTCGTGAGTTTGAATCCAGGGCGTGCTGAGTGACTCCAGTCAGGTCTCCTAAGCAACCAAATTGGCCCGGTTGCTAGGGAGGGTAGAGTCACATGGGGTAACCTCCTCGTGGTCGCCATAATGTGGTTCTCGCTCTCGGTGGGGCATGTGGTGAGTTGAGCGTGGTTGCCATGGAGAATAGCATGAAGCCTCCACACATTCTACATCTCCACGGTAACGTGCTCAACAAGCCACGTGATAAGATGCACGGATTGACGGTTTCAGACGCGGAAGTAACTGAGATTCGACCTCCGCCACCCGGATTGAGGCGAGTCACTACGCCACCACGAGGATTTACAGCACATTGGGAATTGGGCATTCTAGATTGGGGAGAAAAATGGGAGAAAATAATAATAATAAAAAAAAGTAATTAAAAACACACATCTAACAAAGTCCAACAGTACAGAAGCCCTGAATCGCATCATGAAAAAAAAAAAATTCAGTAGGTGAAATTTCGTTTTTTTAAGTGTCTAGTGCCTATGTCCTAAAAAAAAAAAATTCTCTCTAAAAAAGCATCAATATTCCCAGTGGTGAATGTCATCAAACAGTCAGAAATCACTCCCGTTGTTACACTTGACAATGAATGCCATATGAAATATATGTAACCTGATGTATATTCATTTAACTGTGGGATTTCATGTATTAGTAGACTCTCAAACATTTAATATATATATATATATATATATATATATATATATATATATATATATATATAGTATTTCACGTTGATTATACAATCTGCAAAACATCGTCAATTACCACAGCTGTCATCTGTCGACTTAAGCACAAGATTTCATGATTACTGATATTGGCACCTGGTGGCTGAGGTTGATACCGCATGCTAATTGTTAGCTAGCTAGCAAGTAAAAAAAAAAAAAAAAGTAAAAATTCTCATGTGTTGCCTCTTGAGGAGAAAAATATTGTGTGTGTGGTTGTGTGTGTGGTGTGTGTGTGTGTGTGTGTGTTTGTGTTTGAGTGTGTGAGTGTTTGTGTGTGTGTGTTTGTGTGTATGTGTGTGTGTGTTTGTGTGTATGTGTGTGTGTATGTGTGTGCGTGTGTATGTGTTGTGTGTGTTTGTGTGTGCGTGTGTGTATGTGTTTGTGTGTAGGTGTGTGTTTGTGTGTATGTGTATGTGTGTGTTTGTGTGTGTGTGTGTGTGTGTATGTGTGTGTTTGTGTGTGTATGTGTGTGTTTGTGTGTGTGTGTGTGTTTGTGTGTGTGTGTGTGTGTGCGTGTATGTGTGTGTTTGTGTGTGTATGTGTATGTGTATGTTTGTGTGTGTGTGTGTGTGTGTGTATGTGTGTGTTTGTGTGTATGTGTGTGTGTGTGTTTGTGTGTATGTGTGTGTGTATGTGTGTGTTTGTGTGTATGTGTGTGTTTGTGTGTGTGTGTGAATGTGTGTGTTTGTGTGTATGTGTGTGTGTGTGTGTATGTGTGTGTTTGTGTGTGTGAGAGGAAAAACAGTTTTTTTTTTAAAAGGGAAAAAAAATTAGAAACAAATTGTTTAGAGAGAATTTTTTTTTTTTTTTTTTTTTTTTTTGCAGGACATATTCTCAATAAGTACAAAGACGTTTTAGTGCCATGGAGAAAAAAACGTTTTCCAGAATAAAGTCAGAATATTTCGAGAATAAAGTCGTAGCATTATCCTTCCGACGGGTGAATATCCGTAAAGCCGCATGTCCAGATGGCATTCCGGGCCACGTCATCAGAGCGTGCGCGAACCAACTGGCTGGTGTTTTTACAGACATTTTCAACCTTTCCCTCTCTTTGTCTGTAGTCCCCACATGCTTTAAAACATCCACCATTGTGCCTGTAACGAAGCAATCCAAAAATTTCACCCCCATCATCAGCAAATGTTTTGAGAGACTAATCAGAGATTACATCTGCTCTGTGCTGCCTCCATCACTAGACCCATTGCAGTTTGCTTACCGCAACAACCGCTCCACTGATGATGCCATTGCATCTACACTACACACTGCTCTCTCCCACCTGGAAAAAAGGAACATATGTGAGAATGCTGTTTGTAGACTACAGCTCAGCATTCAACACCATAGTGCCCTCCAAGCTAGATGAGAAACTCCGGTCTCTGGGCTTAAACAGCTCGCTGTGCAGCTGGATCCTGGACTTCCTGTCAAGCAGACACCAGGTGGTTAGAATAGGCAGCAACATCTCCTCATCACTGACCCTCAACACTGGAGCCCCACAGGGCTGTGTTCTCAGCCCACTACTGTATTCCTTGTACACACATGACTGTGTGGCAACACACAGCTCCAATGCCATCATTAAGTTTGCTGATGATATGACGGTGGTAGGTCTGATCACTGACAATGATGAAACAGCCTACAGAGAGGAGGTGCACACTCTGACACACTGGTGTCAGGCGCACAACCTCTCCCTCAACGTCAGTAAGACAAATGAGCTTGTGGTGGACTTCAGAAGAAAAGACAGAGAACACAGTCCCATCACCATCAATGGAGCACCAGTGGAGAGAGTCAGCAGCTTCAAGTTCCTGGGTGTCCACATCACTGAGGAACTCACATGGTCCGTCCACACTGAAGTCGTTGTGAAGAAGGCTCATCAGCGCCTCTTCTTCCTGAGACGGCTGAGGAAGTTTGGAATGAACCGCCACATCCTCACACGGTTCTACACCTGCACTGTGGAGAGCATCCTGACTGGCTGCATCTCCACCTGGTACAGCAATAGCACCGCCCACAACCACAAAGCACTGAAAAGGGTGGTGCGAACTGCCAGACACATCATCGGAGGTGAGCTTCCCTCCCTCCAGGACATATTTACCAGGCGGTGTGTGAAAAAAGCTCGGAGGATCATCAGAGACTCCAGCCACCCGAGCCATGGGCTGTTCTCACTGCTACCATCAGGCAGGCGGTATCGCAGCATCAGGACCCGCACCAGCCGACTCCATGATAGCTTCTTCCCCCAAGCAATCAGACTTCTGAACTCTTGATCTCCCACGATCAAAATACATCAGCACTGCACTTTATTACCCTTACTCTTATATCTCACACCGGACTGTCATAAATTATATTATTATTATTATATTATATTCTCTCTTAACAACTGACTATCAACCGACAGCCTGAATGTCAATACAGTACAATACAACCTACTGTACATTTTATATATACTATATATACTATTTTTATTGTATAATGTGTATTCTATATTGTGTGTATTGTATAATGTACATTGTATGTTATTATTTGTATATTGTGTTTTTCATACACTATTGTACTAGTGTATATGGTTGTGTGACAATAAAAGTTATTTGATTTTGAAGTCGTAATATTTTGAGAATAAAGCCAAAATGACCTGAAAGTGCATCTTTATCGCAATGATAGAATGACAGCAGCTTCATCAATGCAAGAAATGGATGTGGATGATTCTGTTAAATCATACTTTAGGATTTAGCAACAAAGAAATCCTTTTTCATCTTTTGGCACATCAGTATGAAGTTATTATTGGGATCCGGACACTGCAGCGGTTATGGAGGAATTAAATGTATTGAAATGTGTATGAGAAAGAACCAGACAGACGTGTGTGCAGTCCCGTTCAGTGTGGCTAATGCTTGGGATAGGTTTCCCCACGTTAGAACGTTAGTAATACTTAAATTGTACTTACTACAGCACGTTTCCCAAAAGCATGTTTATCTAAATAGCAAGTAAAAACGCTTGTAAATCAATGCCAAAATGCATTAACTATTACAGAATTTAATTACAGGAATAATTATTGCTTTAGTAAAGATTCGGTTTCAAATGTATTCATTCTCAACTTCATAGAGATTACTGAGACACAGAAAATGCATGAAACATGAATGTACGTGATGTAATAAGGGGCTCTCACGTAGCCTAAAGTTTAGTTTCTTTGGTTGGGACCTGAACAGATGCACAAAGAACAGGATTAAAATTACGGACATCAGTACACTGAACTATAGACACAAAGTCATAGTATTTTGACTTTATTTTCGAATACTTTATTTTTTATTCTCTTTTTTATTTATTTTTTATTTATGACTTTATTCTCAAAATAATACGACTTTAATCTCGTAGTGCTACGACTTTATTCTCAAAATATTATGAATTTATTCTCATAATTTTGACTTTATTCTCGAAATATTGACTTCTCAAAATATTATTTTATTCTCGAAATCTTTATTTTTTCGTAATTTTTTTATGACTTTATTCTCGAATATTACGACTTTAATCTTATAATGCTATGACTTTATTCTCATAATTTAGATTTAATTCTCAAAATATTACGACTTTATTCTCATAATTTTGACTTTATTCTCAAAATAATACAACTTTAATCTCGTAGTGCTACGACTTTCTTTTCAAAATATTACGACTTTAATCTCGTAGTGCTACGACTTTATTCTCGTAATTTTGACTTTATTCTCGAAATATTATGACTTAATCTCGTAATGCTACGATTTTATTCTCAAAATATTACGACTTTAATCTCGTAGTGCTATGACTTTATTCTCATAATTTTGACTTTATTCTCAAAATATTACGACTTTAATCTCGTAGTGCTATGACTTTATTCTCGTAATTTTGACTTTATTCTCAAAATATTACGACTTTAATCTTGTAGTGCTACGACTTTATTCTCATAATTTTGACTTTATTCTCAAAATAATACAACTTTAATCTCGTAGTGCTACGACTTTATTCTCAAAATATTATGACTTTAATCTCGTAGTGCTACGACTTTATTCTCAAAATATTACGACTTTAATCTCGTAGTGCTACGACTTTATTCTCGAAATATTACGACTTTAATCTCGTAGTGCTACGACTTTATTCTCGTAATTTTGACTTTATTCTCGAAATATTATGACTTAATCTCGTAGTGCTACGACTTTATTCTCATAATTTTGACTTTATTCTCAAAATATTACGACTTTAATCTTGTAGTGCTACGACTTTATTCTCATAATTTTGACTTTATTCTCAAAATAATACAACTTTAATCTCGTAGTGCTACGACTTTATTCTCAAAATATTACGACTTTAATCTCGTAGTGCTACGACTTTATTCTCAAAATATTACGACTTTAATCTCGTAGTGCTACGACTTTATTCTCAAAATATTATGACTTTAATCTCGTAGTGCTACGACTTTATTCTCAAAATATTATGACTTTAATCTCGTAGTGCTACGATTTTATTCTCAAAATATTACGACTTTAATCTCGTAGTGCTACGACTTTATTCTCATAATTTTGACTTTATTCTCAAAATATTACGACTTTAATCTTGTAGTGCTACGACTTTATTCTCAAAATATTACGACTTTAATCTCATAGTGCTACGACTTTATTCTCAAAATATTGCGACTTTAATCTCGTAGTGCTACGACTTTATTCTCGTAATTTTGACTTTATTCTCAAAATATTACGACTTTAATCTCGTAGTGCTACGACTTTATTCTCGTAATTTTGACTTTATTCTCAAAATATTACGACTTTAATCTTGTAGTGCTACGACTTTATTCTCATAATTTTGACTTTATTCTCAAAATAATACAACTTTAATCTCGTAGTGCTACGACTTTATTCTCAAAATATTACGACTTTAATCTCGTAGTGCTACGACTTTATTCTCAAAATATTACGACTTTAATCTCATAGTGCTACGACTTTATTCTCGAAATATTACGACTTTAATCTCGTAGTGCTACGACTTTATTCTCAAAATATTACGACTTTAATCTCGTAGTGCTACGACTTTATTCTCAAAATATTACGACTTTAATCTCGTAGTGCTACGACTTTATTCTCGTAATTTTGACTTTATTCTCAAAATATTACGACTTTAATCTCGTAGTGCTACGACTTTATTCTCAAAATATTACGACTTTAATCTCGTAGTGCTACGACTTTATTCTCAAAATATTACGACTTTAATCTCGTAGTGCTACGACTTTATTCTCGTAATTTTGACTTTATTCTCAAAATATTACGACTTTAATCTCGTAGTGCTACGACTTTATTCTCGTAATTTTGACTTTATTCTCAAAATATTACGACTTTAATCTTGTAGTGCTACGACTTTATTCTCATAATTTTGACTTTATTCTCAAAATAATACAACTTTAATCTCGTAGTGCTACGACTTTATTCTCAAAATATTACGACTTTAATCTCGTAGTGCTACGACTTTATTCTCAAAATATTACGACTTTAATCTCGTAGTGCTACGACTTTATTCTCGAAATATTACGACTTTAATCTCGTAGTGCTACGACTTTATTCTCAAAATATTACGACTTTAATCTCGTAGTGCTACGACTTTATTCTCAAAATATTACGACTTTAATCTCGTAGTGCTACGACTTTATTCTCGTAATTTTGACTTTATTCTCAAAATATTACGACTTTAATCTTGTAGTGCTATGACTTTATTCTCATAATTTTGACTTTATTCTCAAAATAATACAACTTTAATCTCGTAGTGCTACGACTTTATTCTCAAAATATTACGACTTTAATCTCGTAGTGCTACGACTTTATTCTCGAAATATTATGACTTAATCTCGTAATTTTGACTTTAATCTCATAACGCTACGACTTTATTCTCGTAATTTTGACTTTATTCTCGCAATCTTGGAATGTATTTTTTTTCCCGATGGCACTAAAACGCCGTCATAGTATATTGGCCAATTTCAGCCATGTAAATTTTAACATCAGCAGTTTTGCAGCATACTTTCAATAAATAGCCTTTTTGACTAAGAAAAAAACAGGGTGTTTTCAATATGTATTAGTCGTAGGGATGTCTTGATACGATACTAGTATCAAAATCAGGTCCGATACCGCGCTCATGTACTCGTACTCGTAAAAATGCCCCGATACCAAAAACCGATACCATCTGACGTACCAATGTCATTACGTAAACATTCCGCACACAAATTAAAATCATGTTATGTCCTAGTGATATTATTTTACTGCAAAAGCTACGATTTAATGTTACGAATATATAGTTTGCATGAGCGGCGCGTTGCAATTGTGAACACTTGTGAATGTGTGGAGACAGTGTTGTGATGACGCCGGTGTTATGAATCATCTGGGGATGTGTGCATGCATGTGATTAATTTTACTTGCACTTTCAGCGGATTTCTTCAATGTAAATTCCAAAAGAGCCAAGAAAAATGAACGAATCTTGAACGAATCTGCTGAAAATGCAAGTAAAATTATTCACGTGCACGCGCACATCCCCAGTTAACACGATCCTTTTAAAGCTCTCATTGGATCATACAAGGATAACACCGTCATAAATCAATATTAATTGTATTATATTTAAGCAATATCTCACATCTGTGATGCAGCAATTCATTTTTGTATTTTAATTACATTTTTAATGAATGTATTTATTTAAACAACATATTGATGATAAAATTGAAATAAACGGTATCGAGGAGCACCAAAAAAAAAAAGTAACGGTACTCATACTCGGTCTCAGAAAAATGGTATCGGGACATCCCTAATTAGTTGCATTTTGTATAGACCTATTTATATTCAAAGTTCAATTTACTACAAGTTGCATTTATTTTGCTTATTAATGTTTATGTTATAGTATGTACATACAGGTTGCTAACAAAAACATGAATATCTGCCTATGAAAATCAAGGCAAAATATTCTGCACCCTGACAAAGAAACAACAAATTAAAAGCACCCTGGCCGCTAAAATGTTTCGATTCATGATAAAGTGGTTATTTTTATGGAGCATAAAACCTGCCAATATTAAACAAATAAATGAACTGAAAAAAATTATAAAATTAAATTAAACCGTTTCATTTCCTCAAAGTGACAGTAAAAATATGTGCCAAAATTAAAAGTAAAATTAAATTATTTAATTTTAATTTACACACAGACAATGCTTTGTCCCTGTCAAATTAAAAACTAAAATGCAATTGCTGATTTTAAATGCCATTTTCACTGCAACCTTGATGCAAGACGGTCAATATTAAAATAGTATTGCATATGAGAAAAATAAATTGCAAATACATTTTTTTCCAAAGCATTTTCTCAATGTTAAAATAGTTAAAACTGAACTTTGAATTTTTATTTGATCACTTTTATTGTGCTAAGACTGAGAAAATGCTTTGGAAAAATTAATTCGCAATTTATTTTTCATATTTGCTTTGACAGTCTTGCATCAAGATTGTAGCGGAGTGGGGGTCTGGGTAGCTCAGCGTGTATTGACGCTGACTGTCACCCCTGGAGTTGTGAGTTCGAATCCAGGGTGTGCTGAGTGACTCCAGCCAGGTCTCCTAAGCAACCAAATTGGCCCAGTTGCTAGGGAGGGTAGAGTCATATGGGGTAACCTCCTCGTGGTCACTATAATGTGGTTCTCGCTCTCGGTGGGGCGCGTGGTGAGTTGTGCGTGGATGCCGCGGAGAATAGCGTGAAGCCTCCACACGCGCTACGTCTCCGTGGTAACGCGCTCAACAAGCACGTGATAAGATGCGTGGATTGACGGTCTCAGACGCGGAGGCAACTGAGATTCATCCTCCGCCACCCAGATTGAGGCGAATCACTACGCCACCATGTAGACTTAGTGCGCATTGGGCATTCCAAATTGGGGATAAAAAAAAAGATTGCAGTGGAAATGGAATTTAAAATCAGTAACTGCATTTGAGCTTTTAATTTGACAGGGATGAAGCATTGTCACTGTGAAAATGAAAATTAAATCATTTAATTTTATTTTTAATTTTGGTACATATTTTACAGACACTTTGTGGAAATAAAATGGTTTGTGAGGTTTTAATTTGAATCATTGTATTTATTTATTTAATATTGGCAGGTTTTATGCTCCATATGATTTTGATTCATTTATCTAAACAAATTGCATTCCTCCAAGATTTGAACTAAAAAGCTCATACTGACAATGCAGTTTGATGTTTTTCTTAATAGCTTAATTAAAATGTATTATATCATTGTATTAGTGTAGATTAGCATCTTTAAATCATACTTGAAAATTATCATTTATTTAATTGAATTTAATTGCAAAGAAAGGTTTTCGCTCTTGTATTTTCTTTTCTTTAGTGATGTCATGTCTGTTTAGCACCACCAGTAAATAGCTGTCACAGATTAAATCAGTCTAATTAATTGGATAAACTGATTGATTACCTTCAATTATCTTGATCAGAAATCATTTGTGGCATTACAGACATTTAAACTAACAGAACAGTTCTTTGTCCAAGAGGATGTTATTCTGTGTTTCATGTTTGGACATTTGATCCACTGAAGCTAATCAGTTTTAATAATCAGATCAGATCAGTAGTCTAATATTATCTGTTCTCAGAACCATGATCTCAGCTGCATCGCCTGCCGCATCATCAGCCGCTCAGATGAGTTTCATCCGCCTGTTCTCCCACCACGGCCGGACCTGACGGTGAGTCTGCACGGGCAGTGGGTGTCCCAGCGCTGTGAGGTGCGGCCGGAGGTTCTCTTCCTCACACGACACTTTATCTTCCACGACAATAACAACACGTGGGAGGGTCATTATTATCATTATTCTGACCCGGTCTGCAAACACCCCACGTTCAGCATCTACGCCAGAGGACGCTACAGCTGCGGACTTCATTCAACCCGTGTGATGGGTGGCACAGAGTTTGTATTTAAAGGTAACATTTTGTTTTAAATAACTCAATAACTGGTTCTGTTCACTCCATCTCCCTCCAAAAAGTCTTATTTTATTCCACTAGATGGCATAAAGCACTAGAATTTTTTTTCCTCTATCACATTCCAGGCACAATATACAGATCTGAAATGTAGGTGGCGCTGTAACGCATTTTAGCCCTTACAGATGTGCTCGTCACATTCAGTCTAATTTTCAGTTCAAGCACCACCCTCATTGTTTTGTCGAAGATCTCGGCCTCTGAGTGGACTAGAACCTCAATCTAGGTGTCATTAGAATGCGGACACCCTCCCCTTTGCGATGATGATATATAGTCGATAAAACATATTTACGAAAATTTGTTTAGCATGTTTTTCCTGCTGGAATGCATATTTCATTCTGGACGTCTAAGATAGAACATTGGATTATTCACACAAGCAAGCTCATAGACAAGTAAACAATGGCTCATTGTTTAGAGAACTTCCTAAGGTAAAAGCAGATATAGTTTTTAGCTATTTGGGGCTTACAGCAGAAATTATCGGAGCATAAAAGGGACGTTTGTATTTGATAACTTACAGAAATCATATTTCACTTCATGATTCTTTTGAAAATCTTTTGAACTGTGATATTAGGGCAACAAAATACTGTACAGTCGCATTCCTGAGAATGAGAGCTTTCATTTGATATATGACTTGTCTATTTAAGTGCTATTTGAAAGACTTTTAAATTCATATTTTTTATAGCATGACCTCTAGGGGGCGCTGATTTGCAACACGAATGTTTTAAGGCCTTATTTTGTTAATTTAAGTAAAATAAATGCAGAAGTAATGTTATCTCTGAAAAGCTCAGATTCTAAGCTTTCAAATGACACCTCATATGTCTGACTTATGTATACAGAGACTTTAACGTTTTAAGCGTAAACTTTTTTCCGCGACATAGCGCCCCCTTATGGACCCGCCGGCGGGTCCGCAGAGTTTAAGAGATCAAGCACTTTCTACATTAAATTATTTAGTTTAAGCATGATGTTCAAATTAATTCTACATTTGTACTCAATTCAAGCATGTAAAAATAAACGTTCTAGCTTATAAGTAAATATTATTTATGATTATCTTTACAATGCGTCATCTATCAATCCTAAAGTAAAAAAAACTTTATTTAGCACTTTTTTTCTTTTTCTTTTTTTTTTTTTTATATGTTTAAGATGCATTTCTGGAGACATGAATAAATTACACTAGTGAAATACAAAATAAAAAAATAAATTATTTAAAATATGACTTTTAGGTGCACAGCAGTGTGTGACATTATAAATAGTATTTATTCTTTTTAACAAGCCTATTAACCCTGTAAAGCCTGACATATAAAAGAGTTGTCAGAACATTCAAATTTTGTGGACATTAAACTGTTTTTAGTACCATTAGACAAACTATAAAAATAAATCGTAAAAAATGCACGTTTTATTTTTATGTATCATATTTGATCCATTAGGCTTTAAAGGTCATTTCTGTGCAGGACATTTGTTGTGTAAGTTTTTCTACAGTGGTAAATCTTGGGGTATTATCAGAGGACTCTCTGGGCTTTTCAGAGATCCCAAATGTTTGAGAGTTTGGCCATGACAACTTCCTCTCCATGCTCTGTAAATATGGACTGAAATGTATCACAGTATCAAATATTCTTTTTTTATATAATTTTTTATCATATGTATTTTATGCAACAAACACTATATTGACATTTAAAAAAGGGAAATTGTAAAACTTTATCGCTGGGTCTCAGGAACTTATGGTAAGATGACATCATAATAGTGTATAATGTAAAATAATGAGATCTTTATAATGACAGAGCAGGCTGCATATATGAAAATACACAGAAATATTAGTTCACACTTTAAATAAAATGTATATGTCAGAATTTTCAAAGCTCTGTGATTTGTTTTGTGGTGTGCATGAATGTAATGTAATGATGATTGAGAGATATTCCTCAAAAGTCTGTTGTATCATATTTAATACATGGATTTCAAAGGGGGCTTTTTCAATAAAATAATATACAACATTTGAACCAAGCACAAGTTGCTTATATTCAGCAAATACTCATTTTAAAATATCAGTAAAATTATAATTAGTCACTTTTACCATTAAAAACAGCGAATATTTCACATACAAAATGAGTACATGCAATAAAAACGCGGACATTTTTGGTAAATGTAAAAATAAATATATTTTTCCATCAAGAAATGCCCAGAAACGTACACCAGGTGGCAGCAGACATCTAGTACATTGCAGACAACAGGATATCCTGTACAATTTTGATTGTTAATGATGCACAGGCTTTAGAAAACAGCGCATCAGATTTGATACAGTCAGTGTTATAGGGTTAAAATTGTAATCCGTTGGAATGAAACAAATACCACAAATGTACTCGGGACTTAAGTCAACAAATTGTAAGAATGACCCAAAAACATTTAATACATATAGGTTGAAGTTGAACTAGTTCTCTTTTTTTGTGTGTGCCTCTTTCCAGTGAACCACATGCGTGTGATGCCCATGGATCTCGCCACCACGTCACTGCTGAACGTCTTTAACGGAAACGAGTGCGGCGTTCAGGGCTCTTGGCAGGTGGGTGTGGAACAGGATGTTACTTCGACCAATGGCTGCGTAGCGCTGGGGATACGCCTCCCGCACACGGAGTACGAGCTCTTCCGAATGGAACAGGACGTTCACGGAAGATACCTGCTCTACAACGGACAGCGTCCCAGTGACGGATTCAGTCCAGATCATCCAGAGAAGAGAGCCACTTCTTACCAGATGCCGCTGGTCCAGTGTTCCGCCAGCAGCCGGAGGTCAAAGGTCAACACGGGCCAAGACGCAGACCGGCTGCAACGGCTAAGCAACGGTTATGACAACCTGCCGACGACAGTGGCGGTGATCTCGAGTGTGGCGTTTGTGGTTTTCTTTAGTTGACGGAGTTAAACAGAGACAAACAGAGCAGACATTTTTGTAAACGCCAACTTGGCAAAGACGTGAGATTGAACATGCTTAAGCACTCATAATGACCCAGAATGCACTTGGGTCTTACGTTTTTGACATTTTATCTGAAGAGCCTGGATGATAATAAATGAGATGCATCAAATAAAAATTGCTGCACAACAGTAAACGCACTTTGTCTACTAGAACGAAGATGAACGTTTTCACTTCTGTGTACCCGCAGCCGACAAGACTAAGTATCATTATATATGGCTGTTTGGAAATGAGTCTTAAAGGAAAGGTTCACCATGTCATTATTTACTCACCCTCATGTTGTTCCAACCCCATATTTTGTTTTCTGTAGAAAAGCTGTCAAGCTCAAAAAAGGACAAAAAAAAAAAACACGATAAAAGAGGCATTAAAGTATGGCTATTACTCCAAGTCATACAGGGAAAATTATCGGTGAATAAAGCTTTAAATTTCAGTCTATTCCTCGTACAAAGCTATCTACGGAAGCCACGTTCTCTCTGGCCAAATTTGTCTTTTTTTTTCTCTCTGAAATTTTTTTCTGAATTTGTTTGCTATCATACAATTAACATGTGGTACCAACCTCGGCCACCAGCTGCCACTATCAGTAAGCATGACATCATATAGCTATAGTATAATACTATAACAAGAATGTTTTGCAAAACAATGTTAAAAAGTCTCCTAATACAGGAAATCCCACAATTAAATGAACACATCTCAGGTTTCATATGACATTTGTCGTCAAGTGTGACAACGGGAGTTATTTCTGATTGTTTGATGACCTTCCCCACATTCTGTCACAAGATTTCATGCTTAAAAAAAGATTTCAGAGAAAACAAAAAAAAAATTCGGAAAAAAATGTATTTATTTTGGTTTTCCAGAGAGAGAGAGAAAAAAAATTGCCGGAGTGGGAAAACAAAAATTGTGGAGAATTTTTTTCATAGGCTTTTTCTTTCAGGCAAATTTTTTTATAATTTCTTTTTTGCTCTGAAATTTTTTTTTTTTTCTCAAATGGCAACACATGAGAATTTTTTTTCTTCTTGCTAGCTAACAGTTAGCATGTGGTACCAAACTCAGCCACCAGGTGCCACTAACAGTAAGCACTTAATGAAATATTTGTTTTTCCACCTTGCGGTTCAGGGCTTCCATAGCCATCATATGACTTTGCTTTTGACTAATTAACGATTTAATTATTTTTATTACATTTTTTTGTTGAACTGACCCTTTAAAGATTTCACTGCAGTACGACTGATTTACGCTGTGGACGTTTGTACAAGAGGTATTTTTCTAAATGTGAGTTTAAAGACGAAATGAACCATTTAAGGGCTACATGGAACAAAAGGGAAATATTCTAACTGCTGAAACAACACGACCTTTGTAGACTTCAGTTTTTTGGAAAGCTTCAAATGAACTCTTTAACTGAAGGGAGTCTCTAATACATGAAAATGTTCCAGTTTTCAGGCCAGTAGGTTTTTTTTTTTTAATTAAGTAATTTTAGTAATAACCAGGCTCTCAGTTGAGGTACAAGTAAACTTTTTCACTGTATCGACTACATAGAATAAAACCATTTCTGTATAGTGTCTGGATGTATAGTGCCAATCAGAACTGTCATTTCAGGGAATGTTTGCCATTAATCTCATCCGGAGTTGAGGGGAACAGGAAGGGAATTTTATGGAAGTTTCCTTTTTCTTTACATTTTACAAACAAACAACCATATGATTGTTTTAGAAGTGTGACATCGAAGATTTTATATCTTCAGATCTTTTGTTTTAAAGTATGTTGAAACTAAACTGTATATTAAAGATAACGCTGCACTACAGTTTATCAGTTACAGACAGACAGTGTCCACATAACTGGACTGTGAGAGTATAAACAAAATAAAGCAGATTTCTTTTTTAATCATTGCAATGTTCAGATTATAAAAGAAGAACAGGACTGTTTGGATGTGATGGGAAAAATGACAAGATTAGCCATTTTTCCTTTAACCCTCCTATGGTATTCGGTCATAAATTTTCCTCATTTAATAAAATCGGTTTCCTTTATCTGAGCAGTATAAGACTTGGTGACTTTTCCTTCCTTTGCCATTTGAACATATCAAAAATAAATAAAAAATGGCCTTGATAAGTCTAAGTGGTCGTAAAAAAAAAAAAAAAAAAAAAAGACACCTTTGGTATTCGTGGTCAAAACTGACCGACCATTAAAAATGAATTGGAAATACCAAAAAACAGAGAATTTCTTTTTTTTTTTTTTTTTAAATCTTTGTCAAATGCAATCAATAGATCAGCCACAATGCAGAAAAAAGACAGAAATTACAGGGTGAGACTCTAAAACATCCTCAGTGCAAAACGTACACACACACACACACGTGAACTGGTGAGACTTTAAAAAAAACAATAAATCAGTCATAATGCTAAACACACTCTCAGATATGAAGGGGTGAGACAATAACACAATGCAGAACACACACACACACACATACACAGCATCAATAAGTGGAGCTCTACAGACATCTTATGGTCATTGTTGGCATTACAAATCATCTGTTGTTTTCCAGCTGATGACAGCAATCTGACACACACACACACACACACACACACACGTTTGCAAAACAAATTTTTACTACAGAAAGTTTGATATTGCAAAATGTTTACTCTGATTATTCTATCTTATACTCTAATTGAATTTTAGCCATATCATTATTTGCTCATGTTCATGTCGTTCCAAACCCATATTTTGCTTTCTATAGAAAACAAAAGCAGCATTTTAATAAATCTTCATGCAGATTTTCAGTTAATTTCTGATTCTTGATGTTCATTTTCTTGACATTATTATTACATTTTTATGTTAGAAATAAATTATTGGTAGAAAAATGTTTCTGTGTCTTCTCTTTGTAACACCATGGTCAGGTTTGATTGCAAACATAATGACATAAACTGCAAAAACTGACACTTCAAATCAATTTTAAACAGCTAAACTTTGACAAATAATAGTTTGATCATGTCCAAATAAATATCCAAATGCATATCTTGTGATAAAATCTAATATTAGGTTACAAGTCATCAGACTACACAGTATGTGTCTACAGTCATCTACTGGCTGTTACTGACATGACATGGTGTTCAAGTCATGTTATTTATATTTTGTTCACCAGATGGCAGCAATCTGCCTCCAATTTATGTCACATTCTCATATTTTCTTCATGTTTCAACTTATAGAAGTGTAGGCTCTGAATTTTCTATTTTTTCCAAAAATGTTCTTTTTTCTATATATGCAAATTAATGGTAAAATTTAGAAATGTACATGTAAACAAGATCAAAATAGCATAAACTCCCAAAAGAAATGCATAATTTTATTGTTCTTCAGGGAAGAGGAAATGGTATCATTATCATCATCATCAAAAAAAAAAAACATCTGACCCTTCCGGTCAAAAATGACCAAAGGGAGGTGCCATATTGTAATACCATAAGAGGGTTAAGGCAACACTGTTCTTAAAGGGCAAGTGCAGCTATAGATGCAAGAAAAGACCAATCACAACTCACAGGGTTCCAACTCTTTTCAAGGCATAATTTTTCAGGATATTTCCAGGATCATTTTATGTGCCCAACAAGTGCAATATTTAAGCAAAAACACATGCGTCCATTTATATCGTGCTTTTATTTTGGCGTTTCTGTGTTTTTGACGGTAATTTCTCACCTCCAGATAAACAGTTCACTACATGGCCCAGAGTGATTATTAATCCGCCCGTAAAGATGTGGTTTAAATAAATACATAGTCTGCATGTGCTGCACACTTCAGAGTGCATCATTTTCAGATTATATATTTATTTAAATAAATCAATCACAGACTTTTGCAGTTTAATTATCACACTAGGACATATTTCAAATTTAAATTGGATTAATTGTGCATCCAAACATTCATGTCGTAATCCATGACATTCTGCGTTTTATAGCTAACGCCATTTTTATGACTAGATTCCATGAATTCAGTCCGTGTTTTCTGCATACTACATGTGGTAACCGGGGTATAAGCAGACTCCGAACGTTGAATTATTGAACATTACTTCACATCTTGAGGTGTGAAGGCTGAATCACTACGCTACCAACCCAATACAGTAAATACTGATTATTACAAATACTGAAAATATAAACAGATGCAAATCACGGAATTACAAATCACACAAACAGAACTGTTGTTTTATTTTATTTTTTAGTTTATTTCTTCAATGTTGTCTAGTATGAGACAGTAAAGTGAAGACATCATTGAACATTTGTGTGGATAAATGCTCTGTTCTGAGTGAAAGTACATTAATAATAATATTAATAAATGATAATAATAACAACAGTCTGCATTGATATTGTTAGGAACAGAAAAAAGAACAAAATGTACATTAGGAAGGAGTCACCCGTGTCGCTAGTCCAACTGTTGACATCACCACAAAACTAACCGTGAAGGGGCGAAATCTCCGGCGGTTTTAAAGGCCGTCCAGAACACAAAGGGTTGAAACGTGATGTGCTATTTTCTTGTTTGGATGCAAGGATTAAAATACAGACGCTTCAACTGAGTTTTTAATAAACCAAAATGGAGTTTGGGGAGAAGGGGGACAAATTGCTGTTGTTATGTTAGTGTTTTAACTCGTCTTTACTCGTCAACGTCTTTGAGATGGTTGCATCTTCTACATCATCATTCTCTCAACGTGTCTTCGAAACCTCCAAATAAAGCAGTTCATAGATTCTTGCATCCATCTGAAAAAAGACAACAGAAAATGAACCGAAAAAGAGAGATGGAGTCATCCGTCACTCTCGCACTGACAGTGTCAGCCCCTATGGGACGGGGCCCGTAGGATGATGGTTCTACACAAAGGGGTCCATGATGCTGCTGGCCAATGATAAGGAAACGTCAACAGAAAGACTCTTTCATCAGGCCATATGATCGTTCGTTTGCTCGCTCCAGAATCGTTCGTCAGGCAGGCAAAACACTTCAGAACGACCGCCCACCGTCGCCACCTACAGGATGAACTTTCCGAGAAAGAATCCGATGAAGATGGCTGCCATGATGACCAGGAGCGAGGGAAGTGAGCTGGCAGTGGATTCGCGTCCGATCAGAGAGTTGGAGTTAGTCGTTCTGTAGTCGCTGCGTTGAGACTTCCGCAGTCTCAAACCTTCGTCCTGACAAACGAACAACAAACGAAACGTCATTAGTGAAATATACAGACGAGAGAAAGCAAGCACTGGTCATGAACCGGACCAGACAGCATCTTAATATTACTCAGTATTACTTGTGTAATTACACTGTAACAAGGACACTGTAAAATCAAGTGTAACCCACTTTTTACCTTTTAACCCTAGAACGGATATGCAATTAGGTATAATGTAAAGCATCGGCTATACATGCATATGACACGTAAATATAAATGTGAAGATGGTATTTAATATACATTTAATTACAAAACATTCAATGTATTACAAGTGTAATACCAGTTGAACTGAACACCACGAGTCATAAAAAGACCCACATATACATTTAACAGGTAGATATGCAAATTCTCCTAAAATTTGCATATTCAACTTCATGAGTTGAGTACATGATCAAAGACACCTTAATTTAGGAATAAATGGATAGGAAGATCAAAAGACTACTTAAAGTAAAAATTATATTCAAAAAGTAGACGGACGTGCATATTTTGACCTACATAATGCATTCTTGGTAGGGATGCACCGATGTATCGGCTGCCTATATTTATTGGCCAATTATTGACCAAATTAAAACTATCGGCATATCGGTAATAAACATGAAAACGCAGATGGTTAATTTATAATTAATTAGTAACACACTTTGTAAAAACTCTGTGAACTCAAATGCACAATCCAGAAATAATAATAGCCACAATATGTAGAAGGTCTGGCACTCCTGAGAACATGTCATATTTAACACTCCTATCGGGTCATTTTTGACCCGGGATAGGTAAATGATAATAACTTTTAAATACCACATAGTTTTCAGTATGGGAACCAAACTTTGTGACTTTGCCAAGACTATCAAAATACACATAATAATTTTTTCCCTGATGATTTAGACAAAATTAAGAGGTAAAACCATTTTTAAAAATTGTTACATCTTTTGTGCTGCCGGCATCAGTTGTGGCTTTACACATGATACTATGTCGATTTTTACTCATAAACATTTCACTTACATTTAGCCTCTTTCCCATACTCTCTCACTCACTTTTTGTCTCTCACTAGGACTGCACACATACAGTCACACACACACACACACACACACACACACACACACACACACACACACACACACACAGTCTCACACACACACACACACAGTCTCACTCACACACACACACAGTCTCACTCACACACACACACAGTCTCACTCACACACACACACGGTCTCACACAGTCTCTCTCACACACACACAGTCTCTCTCACACACACACAGTCTCTCTCACACACACACAGTCTCTCTCTCACACACACAGTCTCTCTCTCACACACACACACACACACAGTCTCTCTCTCACACACACACACACACACAGTCTCTCTCTCACACACACACACAGTCTCTCTCTCACACACACACACACACACACACACACACACAGGTCTCACACAGTCTCTCTCACACACACACACACACTCACACACACACACAGTCTCACACACACACACACACACACGGTCTCACACAGTCTCTCTCACACACACACACACACACAGTCTCTCTCACACACACACAGTCTCTCTCACACACACACAGTCTCTCTCACACACACACAGTCTCTCTCACACACACACACACACACACACACACACACAGTCTCACACACACACACACACACACAGTCTCACACACACACACACACACACGGTCTCACACAGTCTCTCTCACACACACACACACACACAGTCACTCACACACACACACAGTCTCACACACACACACACACACACGGTCTCACACAGTCTCTCTCACACACACACACACACACACAGTCTCTCTCACACACACACACAGTCTCTCTCACACACACACACTCACACACACAGTCTCACACACAGTCTCACACACAGTCTCTCTCACACACACACACACACTCACACACACACAGTCTCTCTCACACACACACACACACACACAGTCTCACACAGTCTCTCTCACACACACACACAGTCTCTCACACACACACACACACACACACAGTCACACTCACACAGTCACACACACAGTCTCACACACACACTCACTACACACACACACACATGACCGACGTCACACACACACATACACACACTACACTCACAGGTGCTACTGTGTAAAGAGGGTGTGGCCAGAGCAAAAGTTCATGCACACATTAGTGTAAATAGAGCTTGAAAGAGGAAATGTACCACATTTTACCAGCTTACATCAAACTCACACATCAACATTCAACAGTTCATGAGAGTAAATAAATAGATTTAGCATAAAAACATAGTAAAGAAGTATTAATGTTGTATACTTGAGCTGTACGGTTGTTTTATGATGTTTAGTTGAAAAAGAATATGTTGCTTTCATAATTTAAGACCACCAAGTTATATTGAGCAGTTATGAGTAACAGGGAATTCATTAAAATTACTAGGGATGCACCGATCTGATACCTGGATCAGTATCGGCTCCGATACTGAAGCTTTTAGACGGATCGGGTATTGGTCTGACGAGCCCGATCCAAATCCGATAATGTGTGTTAGTCGTATACGTTACTGTCAAGCTCCAAAAATAACATAAAAGAACCATAAAAACACCATTAAAGCAGTTCATATGACTCGTGCATTTTATTCAAAGTCACTTGAAGATGTGCGATAGCTGTGAATCACAAAAGGCTGTGTTTAATAAGTACACGTATAGTACGTTAGTGAATGTTGCTGCTCTGTTGACAAACTCACGCACAGGCTGATGATGCACTCGTGGATATTTTTATCCTTCACAGCGGTGTGCAATATCTGAGCGCTACTCAAGAACAGCATCTCAGATGTAGATGCTCAATAGTTCGGTACACTTATAATATGCATTTAGAACGGCACCGGAGGAGCATTTTACCAGAATCTGAATAAGAAGCGAATTAAACTACTGTGAACTTGCCTACAAACAGACACATACAGGACATCCTGGAGAGTTCAGAATGTCAAAATATACGCGTGAGGGTTTAAAACGTGCACGATTTAAATATATTACTGTTGTATTTAAAATTAAAAGTCAATAATAATAATATTAATAACAATTTATTATTATTGTCATCAATAATGTTTCTTAATAAGCCATACATTTACACTGCGGCCCAATTATTAGGCAAGTGAGTATTCTGATCTTATTATTTTCATGCACATTTTCCAACTCCAAGCCATATAAACTTGAATGCTTATTGGATTCAGTCATTTTCAGGTGATATGTATTTGTGTAATGAGGGAGGGTGTGGCGAAAGTGACTAACACCTTATATCAAGGTGTGCATAATTATTAGGCAGCTTCGTTTCCTCAGGTAAAATGGGCCAACACACTGGCACTGAAAAGTCAAATATTGTAAAATGCCTTTCAGACGGATGCAACACTCTTGAAATAGCTAAACTATTGAGGCGTGACCACCGGACAATCAAACGTTTTGTTGCGAATAGTCAACTGGGGCGCAAGAAACACATGGAGAAGAAAAGGCGCAAATTAACTGCAAAAGACTTGAGAAGAATTAAACGTGAAGCTACCAGGAACCCATTATCCTCCAATGCCACCATATTCCAGAACTGCAACCTACCTGGAGTGTCCAGAAGTACAAGGTGCCAAGTGCTCAGAGACATGGCCAAGGTCAAGAAGGCTGAAACACGACCACCACTGAATATATTCACAAGCTGAAGTGTCAAGATTGGGCAAAGAAATACATGAAGACATGAAGGTTTTATGGACAGATGAAATGAGAGTGACTCTTGATGGACCAGATGGATGGGCCCGTGGTTGGATCACTAATGGACACAGGGCACCACTTCGGGTCAGGTGCCAGCAAGGTGGAGGAGGGGTGCTGGTATGGGCTGCTATCATTAAGGATGAGGTAGTTGGACCTTTTCGAGTTGAAGATGGACTGAAACTCAACTCTCAAACCTACTGCCAGTTTCTGGAAAGTACTTTCTTCAAGCAGTGGTACAGGAAGAAATCCTCAGCATTCAAGAAGGCCATGATCTTTATGCAGGACAATGCTCCATCACATGCATCCAAGTACTCACACTGCTTGGCTATCCAGCACAGGGCCTCACACAGATCGCCCAAATACATGACTTGGCCCCCTTCACTCACCTGATGTAAATCTTGTGGGCCCTTCTCAAACGTGAAGGAGGACAATACACCTCTTTGAACAGCATTTGGGTGGCTGTGGTTGCTGCTTCAGCGACAGTTGATGGTGAACAGATCAAGAAACTGACAGACTCCATGGATGGAAGGCTCATGGCAGTTATTGAAAAGAAGGGTGGCTATATTGGTCACTGAATATTTTTGAAAGGCCAAAACTGTTATTTAATTGTCATTTTGCGTTACTTATTTGTTGCACTTACTCAAAAAATTGAGAATAAACAATTGAGTTTGGATAAATTATTTTTGTAATTTAGTTGCCTAATAATTGTGCACACTTACATAATCCCCTGAGAAAGACAAAACTCACTTTTTCTTTGATAAACATTCAGGTTTGGAGTTCAATAACATTTTGGATTGACCGAGAGCATTGTGTTTGTTCAACAATAAAAATAATCCTGAGGAATACAATTTGCCTAATAACTGTGCACGCAGTGTATACTGAAATAATGTGTAGTTAGAGGTTTGTGTTTCTTTACATATTAAAGAGTACTCCCAATTAGTTCCACACAATAATGTCAAGATATTCTAAACTGATTATGCAAAAAAAACTAAAAAACAACAACACTGGTATCGGCATGGGATCGGTATCGGCCGATACTGAGATTTCCGATATTGGAATCGGAAGAGAAAAAGTGGTATCGGTGCATCCCTAAAAATTACTAGTAATTCTCACATCAGACACTAATATAAATTATATATTAGTTAGATAAAATTTCACAGAAATGTTAATAAAAAAAATGTCTTCACATGTAACACACTTGTTTTGCTGTAGTTAATGTATATTTTGAAATGTCAAAGAATTTCTACATTTTATTATTTCTTAAAAAAAAAGGCATATTAATTAATAACTTTTCTATTTGTCAGATAACATGTCAAAAATATATATTTTTTTACAAGTATGAACAGTTAAGAACCTGTTAATGACTAACAATATAGCTTTTGATGAAAACCATCAGGTTATGAATGATTTATAAGCTTGAATTACACCGGGTCAAAATTGACCCGCAAATGCAGATTCTGAACGCAAGAGGGTTAATTTTTATTCCTTCCTGTTCTCACGTTAATGCCAAAAATAACACCATAAATGGACGTGACAGTTGTGAAAGCGGCACTTACCCATAGGCTACATGATGAGGGAAACCATCCAAAACACTTTGAAACCAGCAGACTTTGACTACGGTATGATATCCATTAATGCTGCATGATTGATTAAATTAAGATTGAAATCGCAATATTACTTTGTGTGATTACTAAACCTTAAAAGGCTGTGTTTTAATACACTATATTGCCAAAAGTATTCGCTCATCTGCCTTTAGACGCATATGAACTTAAGTGACATCCCATTCTTAATCCATAGGGTTTAATATGACGTCGGCCCACCCTTTGCAGCTATAACAGCTTCAACTCTTCTGGGAAGGCTTTCCACAAGGTTTAGGAGTGTTTTTATGGGAATTTTTGACCATTCTTCCAGAAGCGCATTTGTGAGGTCAGACACTGATGTTGGACGAGAAGGCCTGGCTCGCAGTCTTCGCTCTAATTCATCCCAAAGGTGCTCTATCGGGTTGAGGTCAGGACTCTGTGCAGGCCAGTCAAGTTCTTCCACACCAAACTCGCTCATCCATGTCTTTATGGACCTTGCTTTGTGCACTGGTGCGCAGTCATGTTGGAACAGGAAGGGGCCATCCCCAAACTGTTCCCACAAAGTTGGGAGCGTGGAATTGTCCAAAATCTCTTGGTATGCTGAAGCATTCAGAGTTCCTTTCACTGGAACTAAGGGGCCAAGCCCAGCTCCTGAAAAACAACCCCACACCATAATCCCCCCTCCACCAAACTTCACAGTTGGCACAATGCAGTCAGACAAGTACCGTTCTCCTGGCAACCGCCAAACCCAGACTCGTCCATCAGATTGCCAGATGGAGAAGCGTGATTCGTCACTCCAGAGAACGCGTCTCCACTGTTCTAGAGTCCAGTGGTGGCGTGCTTTACACCACTGCATCCGACGCTTTGCATTGCACTTGGTGATGGATGGCTTGGATGCAGCTGCTCGGCCATGGAAACCCATTCCATGAAGCTCTCTACGCACTGTTCTTGAGCTAATCTGAAGGCCACATGAACTTTGGAGGTCTGTAGCGATTGACTCTGCAGAAAGTTGGCGACCTCTGCGCACTATGCGCCTCAGCATCCGCTGACCCCGCTCTGTCATTTTACGTGGCCTACCACTTCGTGGCTGAGTTGCTGTCATTCCCAATCGCTTCCACTTTGTTATAATACCACTGACAGTTGACTGTGGAATATTTAGTAGCGAGGACATTTCACGACTGGACTTGTTGCACAGGTGGCATCCTATCACAGTACCACGCTGGAATTCACTGAGCTCCTGAGAGCGGCCCATTCTTTCACAAATGTTTGTAGAAGCAGTCTGCATGCCTAGGTGCTTCATTTTATACACCTGTGGCCATGGAAGTGATTGGAACACCTGAATTCAATTATTTGGATGGGTGAGTGAATACTTTTGGCAATATAGTGTATATAGTCTGCATTCATTGCTCCAGTCGGTACTGTGTGAGCAAGCGGCGCCCTCTAGTGGTCCGGACTGCATTATTCATGATCTATTATACCACTATAAAACAGAATTTAAAAGGGAGTTTTGTTCCTTTGGTTTAAACTTTTTATTTTTCCATGATGTGGTTGACACTTCCACGGAATTGCCCAACATATGCAAAGTATGAATGTGTAATGTTCTATCATATACAGTACATGCATGTAAAATGTGAGTTCTGTTGTTTTGAACTGCAAAAACAGAAGTGCAAAAATGTTTCAGAAGTACAAAATAACCTTTTTTTCACATCAATCATCATGTTATCATATTTAGTTATTTTCGTATCTTCTATTTATCTTACATTGTGGCTTTCTTACAAATTTTGGCCTGTCATGTGTTCAACAGATCCAATGTTCAATGGAATTTTTTCTTGTTAGAACAGTGAAAAACCTTTTGTACAAGGTAAATGGCAAAATATTGGTATCGGCCTAGAGGTTTTTGTTTTTGTGAAAATGTGCATAATCGCATCATCCGACTGAAATAAAAACCAAACTTTTAAAGTGCATGTAAATGTACTGACAGTAAGCCACTTTTTGCATTACCTTGAGATGGCGGTTTTCCTCGTTCAGTTTGCCGACCTCCATCTGCAGTCGTTTGCATTCTTCCAGAATCTTCTTCATCTCAGAGTCGTCCAGAGAGCCGCTCGTTGGTTTTGGTACCACCAGACTGTCCACTTTAGAAGAGTTGATCGCTGGGGCGGCTTTAGTAGCAGCATCGACATAGTTCTAGAAACATGCAGAAATGAAATTCTGTTATCATGTACCCACTTTCATGTTGTTCCAAACCCGCATATGTATTTTTGTTTTCCCATGAAACACTAACTGTATTTTTTGCAATACAAAGAAAACATCTGTCAACATAAACATAAATTGTGCACTATATTCCAAGTGTTTTTTTTTTTTTTTTTTTTTTTTTTTTTAAGTAATTACTCGACACTACAGCCGTCACTGCAATGCAATGTTTGTCGTAACTGCAAAAATGAAAAATCACTACAGATGAAAAGGCCTGAAACACTCGAGGTGGGGACCCGTTTTAAACTCTCAAGTGATATTCAGGGCATCTGGGTGTAAGATGAGTCCTGGAGGCCACAGACAGGATCTCATCTATGGCCAAAGATGCAGGAAATCGTCGCGTGCGCCACATCTGAGAGAAACTAATTGAAATGTTTCACTGGCTCTGGGAGAGAACGGCCGACGCCGTGCCAGGAAATACAGTCTTTGATGTGTGCTGTCATTAAACACATCAGTCCTGATGACCTCAAACTGAAGGGCTGAGAATTGCATTTGTATTGTGGGTTAAAACAGAGGGGGGTGCTATGATGCAAATTCGAGGAAAGGGGCAGATGTGCCTGTTAAAAGTGCCTGTTTCGTGTGTGTGTGTGTTTGATTATTTCTTTATGTAACACCAAATGAAATTTCCCATGGGGATAAATAATAAACTGAACTGTTTTCACAGTGAAAATACCTGTTCCAAACTCAATGTGATTTAACCCTCCTGTGGTACTGAACAATTTTTGACCGGAAGGTTTAGATGTGTAACCCTTTATTTTATAATGATACCATTTCTTCTTCCTTAAAGAACAATAAAATTATGCATTTCTTTTGGGATTTTATGCTATTTTGATCTTATTTACATGTACATTTCTAAATGTTACCATTAATTTGCATATACAAAGAAGCATTTTCTTTTCTTTCTTTTTTTTTATTCAGAACCTACACTTCTATAAGTTGAAACATGAAGAAAATATGAGAATGTGACATAAATTGGAGGCATCTGGTGAACAAAATATAAATAACATGATTTGAACACCATGTCATGCCAGTAACAGCCAGTAGATGACTGTAGACGCATACTGTGTAGTCTGATGACTTGTAACCTAATATTAAAAGATATGCATTTGGATATATATAGTATTTAGACATTATCAAGCTTTTATTTGTCAAAGTTTAGCATTTTAAAATTGATTTGAAGTTAATGTCATTATGTTTGCAATCAAACCTGACCATGGTGTTACAAAGAGAAGATACAGAATAAACATTTTTCTACCAATAATTTATTTCAAACATAAAAATGTAATAACTCAAAATAAATGCATAATAATGTCAAGAAAATGAACATCAAGAAACAGAAATGAACTGCAAAATTCTGAAAATTCAATTAGAATATAAAACAGAAGAATCAGAGTAAACATTTCGCAATTTCAAATGTTCTATAGTAAAAATTTTGCAAACGTGTGTGTGTGTCAGATTGCTGTCATCAGCTGGAAAACAACAGATGACTTATGCCAACAATGACCAAAAGATGGCTCCATTTAATAATGCCCTGGTTCTGTGTTTTTGTTTGTGTGTTATCATCTCAAACGTTCATTTCTGAGTATGTGTTTAGCATTGAGGTTGATTTATTGGTTGTATTTGACAAATGTAAAAAAAAATAAAAAAAATAAAAAATAAAGTTTGTGTGTGTTTGTGTGTGTGTGTGTATGTTTTGCACTGAGGATGTTTTAGAGTCTCACCCTGTAATTTCTGTAATTTATTTCTGCATTGTGGCGGATTTATTGATTGTTTTTGACAGATAAAAAAACAAACAAAAATAAAACTATTTTTTGGTCTTTCCCATTAATTTTCAATGGTTGGTCAATTTTGACTGCGAATACCAAAGGTGTTGCTTTTTTTTTACGACCACTTAGACTCATTGAATCAAACCCGTTTTTTTTATTGATTTTTTTATGTTCAGATGGCAAATGGAGAAAAAGTCACCAAGTTTTCTTTATCTGAGCAGTACAAAACCATTTTTATTAAATGTAAATATTTATTTTGGTCAAAAATGACCAAATACCAAAGGAGGGTTAAAAAGCTGAATCGCCGATTAATGGCCCTTTCACACAGTGGTGTAGTAGTGACCGAAGAGTTGGGCATACTGTGAATTGTTTTTACTGTATAGTTTGGAGAATCATAAGCGAGATCCTTTGCTAAACTTTTATTTTGACTGACTGTGAAAATTCGGTATCGTCCTTATTAACGTCGTAGTCAAGCAAAGCACTTTTACAATGATCAGACAATGGCGTCAAAGTCCGCCTACTGATGTTTGATTGACATCCTCTCATTAGCATGTTGCACAAAGTAAAAATAAATACGGAACTACATTCAGAAATAAATTAATGATTAAAGAAATACAGAATTAAAAATCAAGTTTAAATTATTATTTTTTTTTTTACATTTCCTTTAACATTTTTGCACTTCCCCATGTTTTATATTGTATTATTTTGCATTAAATGTGTGCATTTATTTAGTTATTTAATTATTTGTATATCTCCTCGCATATTTAATTAGATCTATATTTATTTATGCATAAATATATGGATTTATTTACTTACTATTTTTGCAGGTTTTGTCCTCCATACTGGACAAGTTGACTGGATTATCATATATAGTAGTTACAATATTTATATCGAACTATTTAGAATGGCGGCGGACTTGTGACTCTTAAGGCCCAGGTATACTTTATTTTTGCATGTTCTGGATCGGATCACGCCCAGCCCACTGCGTTGCCTTTCTGAATATACCTCATTGAACAGGAATGCATAGAAAAGCTACAACTGCTTTGTGACACTTTTTAGCACAGTCAATGGCCAGCGCATGTGCAGACGACACGCACAGCCGAGGACCACGTGCATGAGTCAAGAAAATCTACGCGGTGCGCGGTCAAGCCACGTGGCTGTGCTGATGATGCAATTTGCATCACACGTAATGTGCGTGGGCCATTCAGCAACGCGGACCTTTATATTGGGATAAATGATAGCTTATTTTAATAAAGTAAAAGTGACAGTAATGATTATATTGTTACTGATATTTTAAAATGAGTATTTGCTGAATATAAGCAACTTGTGCTTGGTTCAAATGTTGTATATTATTTTATTGAAAAGCCCCCTTTGAAATCCATGTATTAAATATGATACAACAGACTTCAGTTTCTACAGCATTTAATGACGGTTGTCAAAAAAGCTTTCTGTACTTTAGCGCCACCTGTTGCGCTGGTTTTGGTAACTGCAACGGCTCCTGACACGTGATCCAAAGCTCATATTTTATTGGTCAGGGCATTTCATTGTCAGGCGCAAAAAAAGATCGACATAAAGTAAAAAAAGAAATCGCTTTGTCGGCGCACGAATGTTCACTCCAGGTGCGACGGCTTCATCGGAATCCACTGTTTTGATTTAAAATGTTAATCGCGGCGAGAGATTTGCGGTGAAAATTTGCATTTGGTGTGCAAAGGGGCTTTAAGCATGTTAATCCACAACCTTTTGTACACTGAATAAAAAGGTCTAAACAATACACTAAATTGTATTTCATTCATATATAATTGAACGGCTCTTGTTATTTTATACTGAGTAAAATAAAAGCATCTTTATTAACGCATGTTTAAATGTAATTGTATTATCTTGACTAAGCTATAAAATATACAACACATCTTCATTGTAAATGTAAGTGCTTGAGTTAAGCCACAGATACACAGAATAAATAGCCTCCTACTGGTCATTAAGTGTTTTTGTTTTGTTTACATATTGCATATGACCAGCGAACATGAACTATTTATTATAATACCTGTCTAGGTAAATGTAAAGTTTAGCAAAGCACTTCTTCACTGCTGTTTCTTGATAATCAAACACCATCACACAACAGGGTGGAGTGTATTTCAGGCATTCTCAAACAATCCTTCAAACCTGCACTTACCACTTTATCACTTTCATTAGGCAGCTCAAACACGCATCTGAGTTTTGAATCCATGAGCTCATCGGGTCTCACGTCTTTCCACTGCAGACATGAACAAAACATGTGATTCATCAAACATTAACATTAACAGCTGCACAAAACACACACACACACACACACACACACACGGACAGACAGACAGACAGACACACTCACTACACACACACACACGGACAGACAGACAGACACACACGGACACGCAGACACACACGGACACACGCGCTCACACACACACAGACAGACAGACACACACACAGACAGACAGACACACACACACACACACACACAGACAGACAGACACAGAGACAGACAGACAGACACAGAGACAGACAGACAGACACAGAGACAGACAGACAGACACAGAGACAGACAGACACACACACACACACACGACAGACAGACACACACACACACACACACACACAGACAGACACACACACACACACACAGACACACACACACACACACAGACAGACAGACACACACACAGACAGACAGACACACACACACACACACAGACAGACAGACACACACACACAGACAGACAGACACACACAGACAGACAGACACACACACACACACACACACACAGACACACACACACAGACAGCACACACACACAGTCACACACAGACAGTCACACACAGACAGTCACACACAGACACATGCTGTGTTTCAAAATCTAAAGAGCAGTACTTGATATAATGTATCACGATTTGATTGTATGAAGTATGTTAGGTTACTTTTTCTGTAGAAGTGGAGAAAGTTGTTACATTTTGATTATGAAAACAAACACTTGTTTATTTAAAAATACTGTACACTGATGAATTATTTTCAATAAGACCAGATACAGTTATTAAGCAATTAAAATGATGTCATGTTGACTTGAAAGCATTTCCAGAGTTAAACAGTGTGTTTGCTGCCATCTGCTGGTTTGAGCATAAATGTGCAGTTACAGCAGTGAGCACAACATGTAAACACTTGCCAAATGGCTTTAAAAAAAGCAACATGTTAATCATGTAAGGACTGTTACCATGTTTTCTGTGTCTGTGATGGTTGCGGGTGCGAAGATTGTCTGTACCATGAACTTGTGTTTACTTTTCTCATTGGGATCATACTCAAACGGCTGCAGCATAACTGTGAGAAAAAACAAATATTAATGCACAAACTAAACAACAGTACATACATTGCTATATAATTATATAAATAGTTTCTGACAAAAACTAAATCTGATGAAGTTTATAATCAACGTAAAACTAAAACGAGCACTAATACATTAGCTTGATATAATAGCAATCATATGAATTGAAAATAGAAACAAACTAGTGTTAAAATGAAATATAACGGACATTTATTGAATTATTTAGTGATTTAATGACTTTATAATTTAACGATTTGTGTATTTAATGATTTATTTAAATATAAAAATATTTAGAAAGTTACGATTAGTTTAATGATTTTATAGTTTAACAGTTATTATTATGTATTTAATGGTTTATTAAAACATTTAGTGATTTAATAATTAATTTAAAGATTTTACAGATTAACGACTGTGTATTTAATGATTTATTTAAATATTTTAGTGTGTTAATGATTAATTTAATGGTTTTTATTATGCATTTAATTTAAACATGTATTTAGTGCTTTAATGATTAATATAATTATTTTAAAGTTTAATGATTCTATTATGCTTTTAATGATTTTATAAAAAATATTTAAATATTTATTTAGTGATTTACTGATTAGTTAAACTATTTATGTATTTAAAGATTGATTTAAATATTTACTGAGTGATTTAAAGATTTTACAGTTTAACAATTTAATTATATATTTAATGATTTATTTACATATTATTTAGTGGTTTAATTGTTAACTTAATGATTTTAATAAAGTGTTTAATAATTTATATAAATATTTAAATATTAAGTGATTTAATGATTTCATTATGTATTAATGGTTTATTAAAACATTTATTGATTTAATATTTAATTTAAAGATTTAACAGTTTCAACTACTTTTTTATGATTTATTTAAATATTTATTTAGAGTGCTAATGATTAATTTAATTATTTTATAGTTTAACTATTTAATTATACATTTAATTATTACATATTTGTTTAGTGGTTTAATTGTTAACTTAATGATTTTATGGTTTGACGATTAAATCATTAAGTATTTAATAATTTATATACATATTAAAATATTAAGTGATTAACTGATTAATGTAATAAAATTATAGTTTAACGACTTCATTAAGAATTTAAGAATTTATATAAATATTTAAATATTTATTTAGCGATTTACTGATTAATATAATGATTTTATAGTTTAACGATTTAATTATATATTTAATGATTTATTTACATATTCATTTCGTGGTTTAATTGTTAATTTAATGATTTCATAGTTTAACGATTTCATCAAGAATTTATATAAATATTTAAATATTTAGCGATTTACTGATTAATATAATAATTTTATAGTTTAACTATTTAATTATATATTTAATGATTTATTTACATATTCATTTCGTGGTTTAATTGTTAATTTAATGATTTTATGGTTTAATGATTTCATTAAGAATTTAATAATTTATATAAATATTTAAATATTATTAGTGATTTACTGATTAATATAATGATTTTATAGTTTAACTATTTCATTATGTTTAAAGATTGATTGATTTAAATATTTATTTAGTGATTTAATGATTTTAAAGTTTAATGATTTAATTATGAATTTAATGGTTTATTAAAACATTTAGTGATTTAATAATTAAAGATTTTATAGTTTATCAATTTCATTATATATTTAATGATTTATTTCAATATGTATTTCGTGGTTTAATTGTTAATTTAATAATTTTATAGTTTAACGATTTCATTATGTATTTAATGATTTATTAAAATATTTAGTGATTTAATAATTAAAGATTTTACAGTTTAATGCTTTCATTATATATTTTTTTAAATATTTAGTGATTTAATTATTAATTTAATTACTTTACAGTTTAGCAATTTCATTAAGTATTTAATCATTTAAATAAATATTTATTTATTTAATTTTGAGTAAGTTGGCCCTCCATACTCACTACATTGTGTTTAATTCAGAGAATGGCATGCCGTTACTGTTTTATCTCAGAAATAAATACGGTTATTTAGCATTTTTAAATCCAATTTTGTTTTAAAAATGTGTTTTGGCAGCCTGTTCAAAAAATGGTTCAGAAAAAGGTCATAAATTCAGCTGACGTTACTTCTATTTCATTCATCACACTGGGGGCCCCGAGCAAAACTTAATGTGGGGGGGCCCCCAATTAGTGTGTTCATATCTCCCGAAACAATTACACAGTTCAATTTGTTGGAAATTTGTTATGAAACTGAAATGGGTAAATCTTAAAAATAGTGTGCAAACTATAAAAACCAAAATATAAAACTAATGCTCTACAAATAATGCTCTAGCACCATCTGGCTTTCTGAAAAAATATAACACACATATACAAGAGTTTCACAGTTGAATGCAGATTTTTCTGACAATGTGTTTTACTGGAAAACATTAAAGATATATATATATATAATTTTTTTTTTTTTTTCCAAGGTGGCTTTCCTGTCATAAAATTGAAGCTGGACACCTGGAGCTTAATTATAATGACAAGATTAAATTATATTTTTTTATATATTTAAAAAAAAAAAAAAATCAAATTTAGTTTCTCAGTCCTGTTGACAGACCTAAAGTTCAAGGCAAATATAATTCAGTTAATTAATCTTTAAACCTCACCCGTGCAGCATACTAACCTGAGATAATGACTGTGGCCCCGGGCTCAATGATGCCGCTGTTTGGTCGTACGCAGTATCTGCGTGGAGCTGTGGTCTTCACTTTGAAACATACTTTTCTCTCTGATGGGTTCTTTAACTTCAGGTTAGCGGTGACGACATCTGTGAACGGACCTGAGAAGAGGATTAAGAAAAAATATCAAATCTGAATGTTAAATTGTACTGTTTTAATACCACTCCACAAATATTGTCTCGCAGATTATCCTGTTTCACTTGGAAATGTGTCACATTATGGAAATTCGATAGGCCTTCCTTGTTAAAAATACAGTGGCAAGAAAAAGTATGTGAACCCTTTGGAATTAGCTGGTTTTCTGCATTATTGGTCATACAATGTGATCTCATCTTCAAAGTCACCACGTATAGACAAACACAATGTGCTTAAGATAACAACACACAAACAATTATAATCCTTCATGTCTTTATTGAACACATCCCATTAAACATTCACAGTGCTGTGGAAAAAGTAAGTGAACCCCTAGGATAAATGTGTCAACAAAAGCTAATTAGAGTCAGGAGTTTGCAAACCTGGCATCCAGTTAATGAAACGAGATTGGAGGTGTGTGTTAGAGATACTTTGACTTATAAAAAGCACTTAAACATTTTGAGTTCGCTGTTCACAAGAAGCATCTGCTGATGTGGACCATGCCTCACAAGAGATCTCAGAAGAGCTACTGTCAAGAATTGTTGATTTGTATAAAGCTGGAAAGGGTTACACAGTTATCTTGAAGAGCTTAGATATTCATCTGTCCACAGTTAGACAAATTGTCTATAAATGGATGATTTAGTACTATAGGTACTCTCACTAGAAGTGGCCGTCCAGCCAAGATGACTCAAAGGACACACCGCAGAATGCTCAATGAGAGTGACTGATAAAGACCTGAAGGAATCATTGGAACTGGTTAACATCTCTGTTCATGAGTCTACTATACAGAAAGCATTAAACAGGTATGGTGTTCATGGCAGTACATCACGAAGGAAGCAGCTGCTTTCCAACAAAAACATTTCTGTGTGCCTGAAGTTTGCCAAAGGCCACCTTGACACTCCACAACACTACTGGGAAAATGTTTTGTGGACTGATGAAACTAAAGTTGAATTGTTTGGGAACAACACGCAGCACTATGTATGGTGTAAAAAGAGCACCACATACCAACATGAAAACATCATCCCAACGGTGAAGTACGGTGGAGGGAGCATCATGATTTGGGGCTGCTTTGCTGCTTCAGGGTCTGGATCGCTTGCCATCATCAAGGGAAACATTAATCCTCAAGTTCATCAAGATATCCTACAGGATAATGTCAGGGTGGCAGCTGAAGCTCAGTAGAAGTTGGGTGATGCAGCAGGACAATGACCCTAAACATCAAAGTAAATCCGCTACAGAATGACTTTAGAAAAAGAAAATCCACCTTTTGGAGTGTCCCAATCAGAGCCCAGACCTTAACCCAATAGAGATGCTGTGGAATGACCTCAAGAGAGATGTTCACACCAGACATCCTAAGAATATGACTGAGCTGAAGCAGTTCTGTAAGGAGGAATGATCCAGAATTCCTTCTGAATCGGAAACACTTGATTGAGGTTATTGCTGCCAAAGGAGGATCAAGCTTTTATTAAATCCAAGGGTTCACTTACTTTTTCCACAACACTGTGAATTCTTAATAGGATGTGTTCAATAAACAAGACCTGAAATTCGGCTCGGGATTGTGGGAATTGTGCACAATTTTAATAATTCCCGCAAACTCAACGTACATTGCGCGGGAAATTCCCACACACTTTTATTCACTTTACAGTGCTGCTGCAAATTATTAAACCAATAGATACAGATGCACAAATCAAATCAATAAACTTGCTTTTCTATCAAACTGTAATTCCAGAATTTTTTCAGTTTTTGGATGAACCCATTTATTCTCCGTGATAATGCACAGTAAATATAGGATATTTTAAGTGAAAATGAGCATACAGTCCATGTGGTCATTGTGTTTAACAGCGTGGCGTTTCGTGATAAATCGCTCAAATGTTTAAAATGTCACATCATTTGAAACTAGAGACTCTAATCTTTTGACTCAAACAGGTTTCAATGTAAAAACTTAATGAGGTTTCTTATCAGATGTAGTTATGTTGGCGTTTCTCCCAAAGACAAACTCCGCTGTGATCAGCACCATGTTGTTTTGTCACATGAATACGTGTGTCAAAAGTTTAACCCTTTACTGACAGCACAGAATCTCCTGAACTGAGATCAGTCAGTTTAAATTAAATTATGCGTTGCATATAGCGAAGCCAAAGTACAACGTCCACGTATGTGTACACGGGGGTACACAAGGTTAAAAAAAAATATACTAGTATAAAAAAAGAACTGCAAAATATTTCATAGACACTGTAGGTATTATTTTGATCTAAAACAAGTCTATGGCATCAAGCCATGAGTTGTGAAAAAAAAAAAGAATCCTTATTCAGCCATTGGTAGATCAAGGTATCGTTAATGTAAACCAAGACGAAAACATTTACATATATCCATTTGGCAGATGCTTTTATCCAAAGTGACTTACAGTGCCCTTATTACAGGGACAATCCCCCCGGAGCAACCTGGAGTTAAGTGCCGTGCTCAAGGACACAATGGTGGTGGCTGTGGGGATCAAACCAGCAACCTTCCGATTACCAGTTATGTGCTTTAGATCACTACGCCATCACCACTCCACACCAGCAATGAAAATTATACTATAAATGTGCACTACAAAACAAACGAAAACTAGACAATCATGAAGATAATTTAGTTTTCGTTTTGTAATCATTGTTGGATGATCTGATTTAAATAATCTCTCAAGTCTGTGTTCTCTGCGTTTTCCTCAAAAAGATCCAGCGAGCGGCCGTCTGGTTGACATGTGAAAACAACCAATCACACAACCAATGAGTATTTCTGTAACTGCTGATCTCCTGGGATTTTCACACACAACAGTCTCTAGAATTTACTCAGAATGTGCAGTTCTGTGGACGGAAACACCTTGTTGATGAGAGAGATCAACAGAGAATGACCAGACTGGTTCGAACTGACAAAGTCTATGGTAACTCAGATAACCACTCTGTACAATTGTGGTGAGAAGAATATCATCTCTGAATGCACAACATGTCAAACCTTGAGGCGGATGTGCAACAACAGCAGAAGACCACGTCGGGTTCCACTTCTGTCAGCCAAGAACAGAAAGCTCACCAAAACTGGACAGTTGAAGACTGTAAAAACATAGCCTGGTCTGATAAATGTCGATTTCTGCTGAGGCACACAGATGGTAGGCCCATTGTATTTATATATTATGGTGGGCTGAGCAAGAGACAGATACAGTGGGTGTGGCGTCATTTATTTTAACTAATAAACAACAGAAAAAGGTTAAAAGGAGAAAATAAAGAGCAAAAAAAAAAATGGGGGAATCTGGTGTTCTTGTGGTGCTTCGGGGCTCTGTGTAGGACTAGGAGAGCAGACAAAGGATTGGTCCAGGTCAGAGGGGTAGCGTCCGGGAGCCGCTCGCGTTCCCCTCCTGGTCTGGGGCGCGAGGGGCGGCAGCTTTCTCGATAGGTTCAGATAGGCTGTGAGGTATTTCTACTTCAGAACACTTTTAGGACACTTGTCCCATAGACTTCCATTGTAAGTGCATTAATGCACACAAAGTTTCTGTTTGTTTTTAGAAACTGTGGGACCATCTTCTAGCAATCGACAGCATCTGAGCCCAAGCTGTATTTAAATATAAACATATTACTTTAGTACTGACGGAAAATATTTTTCGACATGAGGCAGAGGTGACTGGCATCATGACTGGTTCTGAATTTCATCCATGGTTGAGAAATGACAGAGGTACCCATCCATACTCCAGCAAGCAGGAGAATTTGGTCCATAAAAAGTATCTCACCAGCTTCCTCCAGCCATCAAACATATCCAGCTTCAGCTCCAATGGCATTTAACATCAGATTTTTTTCCATTTTCATTTTTCTGGATTTCGTGTTTTATATTTTAATTTAATGTTATCATGAAAACAGTGTTTAATCAAATTATTACAAAGCTTTAATAAAACAATTTAAAAAAAAAAAAAAAAAATGCAATTTTTCAAAACAAATGCTGCACAGTGTGCTAAATGCTGATTTTCAGTACATTCGTTTTTGTGATATTGCAACATGTAATAATAAAAACATTCATTATTTAAATAATTGTTATTAGTAATATTCTATTAAATTTTAATATATAATTTTTCTATTCAATAGTAATATTTTTCTGTCGTAATGTCTTCCATTTCACGCATCCAGCTTTTATTTTGGCAGAACTTTTATTTTGAGGACCTTGTAGACTGCATATTATTTAATTTAATTACATCCTTCCACTGTTTAATGATTACACTTGGCCATATCAAGATTTTAATTTGATTATCAAATTATTAATGATTTAATCTTAAAAATGTCACATACTGTAATATTTTGCTAATGACACCAAACTGTAGTATGGTACCGAAATTAGCAACACGATGATATCGTACCATTTTAATTTTTGGGGTATTGCGATATTTCGTAAGTCAGTGCTGGGCAGATTACTTGTGAATTGTAATCAGGTACTGATGAGTCCACACACAAGGTAATCAGATGCATAGATCATTAGATAATCCACATGAAGCACAATGTTACATATGACCACCAGGAGATGGCGCCAAATACATTTTACAGACTCTGACTCAAATGACACAGAATGAAACTCATTCTGTGAAATCTCATTACTAAAATCATGTCTGTATGCTATGCAAACCTTTAGTCATTGTTGTGTTTGCATGTGTAATTAGTTCTTATGTACAAGTATGTTTTTATTTGTTTGGAGAGGCTTTTGGACACATGGATACATTTTTAGACACTATGATTAATTATTTTTGTAATGCTATAACTTTTGACTACTCTGTTGAATAAAAACATATTTCTCAGGTACAGTTGACATGATTGGGAACAAAAGCAGTTTTGTGCAGCCATCTTATTTACACCCAGAGATATATAATGTCAAATCAGATAAAAAGTAAATTATTTGGCTCAATTATTTTGTGATTTTTCAGCAGTTTCTTAGGCTGAAAATCTCAGACTGTATCATAATCTATTGCATTAATAAATTTGAAAAGTCTTCTTTACAATGACACCAAACACTTGACCCTCTTTTTTTTTTTTTTTTTTTTGTCGAGTTATAAGCCTTTAATTTTAGGTATGCCACTGAAACAGGAAATCTTTTAAAACACCTTCAGAGCTTAAAGGGTTAAATACTACCATACAGAGTATGCAGCATTACAGCAGCCTGTTTATTTTGTTTTTTCTTGACCCACAGAAACTCTACACCAACCCCTAGACCCCTAAACTACAAAAATTGACCATGGTTTTACTATAGTAACCATAGTTTAACCATGGTTAAACCATAGTAACTACAAAATTAGCCATGTAACTAAAAAAGTAACCAGTGACACAAATGTTCCACACCAGTTCTGCTGTGTGGGCAGCAGACAGAAATATTAAAAAAAAAACATAGTGTCCACCTTAAGTGTGATGGTGGCATGTTCTCCATTTGGCTATAACCCAGTAAAGGAGTTGACATGAAGAGTAACCCTGCAGCTGCCATCAGCCAATCAATGCTCTGCTTTCACACTCATGAGGGATCTGTTTTTCAGGAACTGTGATCATCTCTCTTTCTTTCTAATCTTTCTTCTTACACCTGTTTATGTCTTTTAGGGCAAGCACCATACTTGGGGTTGGTGATTTGAACGAACCTTTAACTCTGTATTAAACGTTCAGTATAGGGATGTTAAAATTAATTGATAATCAATTAATTTTCGTTAATACTTTGATCGATTAAGCTTAATTTCAGGACAAATGTGTTCAGTAATCATGCCAGCAGATGTTACGTCTTGTCCGCATCAGAGAAGAACTGCAATCAGGCACATTCAGCCACCACCAGAGAAACGCTATGTTACGTAGGCTACTGTGTTTACGCAGCGTGTTGATTTAAATTCAAATAAAAAGTAAGGTCAAAGGTCCGAAATATCCCACGGTCTACAACGTGAAATTTTAATGAAATCAAACTTCTTGTATATAAGTTATTATTAACAGTAATTCATTAACAGTTATTAAAAAATGCACAAATTCAAACTGTACATAGCCTAAATATATTAACATATACTGAACTGGGGGTCTGGGTATCTCAGCGAGTATTGATGCTGACTATCACCCCTGGAGTCAAGAGTTTGAATCCAGAGCGTGCTGAGTGACTCCAGCCAGGTCTCCTAAGCAACCAAATTGGCCCGGTTGCTAGGGAGTATAGAGTCACATGGGGTAACCTCCTTGTAGTCGCTATAATGTGGTTCTCTCTCGGTGGGGCGCGTGGTGAGTTGTGCGTGGATGCTGCAGAGAATAGCGTGAAGCCTCCACACGCACTAGGTCTGCGCGGTAACGCGCTCAAGCCACATGATAAGATGCGCGGATTGATGGTCTCAGAAGCGGAGGCAACTGAGATTCCTCCTCCGCCACCCGGATTGAGGCGAGTCACTACGCCACCACGAGGACTTAGAGCGCATTGGGCATTCCAAAAAAAAAAAGAAGAAATAAAGAGAACACATTGAACTTTATTTTTTGGAGTAAAACGGCATTACTTGCATTTCTTAAGTTTATTAATTTATATTTAAACAGTAGGCTACATGCTTGACATACATCGGTCTAACCGATTAATCGGTGCCGATAGTTGCTGTTTGGAACTATCAGTTATTGCCAAAAATATGTCGATAGTTGCCGATCCGCTTTTTCATCATTTAGTCATTTCAAAATAAGAGTCCCCAGTGTGTTTCAGGCTTATTTATACTTAAAAGTCCCGCATTATGCAACAAATTTTTTTTGGGGGGGGGGGAAACTGTGATAGTGAACGCAAAGCATTCTGGTTTCACTTTAAATAATCGTATAATGGCAAATGTTCTGGTTCATACACGCAGTGTTAATGATACGCAGTGACACAAGTAGACGCTAATATTTTATTTGTTTTATTATATTTTATTGCAAAAAATTCAATCTTAAGTAAATAGATTCAGAGGGGGGGTATTACTGGTATTTTTATTAATGAAAAACTTTTATTTTTTTATTTATCCCCCTTTTCTTCCAATTTGGAGTGCCCAATTCCCACTACTTAGTAGGTCCTCGTGGTGGCACGGCTACCTCAATCCTGGTGGCGGAGGAAAAGTCTACATTGCCTCCGCTTCTGAGACCGTCAATCCGCGCATCTTATCACGTGGTTCGTTGTGCATGACACCCCGGAGACTCACAGCATGTGGAGGCTCATGCTACTCTCCGCGATCCAAACACAACTTACCACACGCCCCATTGAGAGCGAGAACCACTAATCGTGACCATGAGGAGGTTACCCCATGTGACTCTACCCTCCCTAGCAACCGGGCCAATTTGGTTGCTTAGGAGACTTGGCTGGAGTCACTCAGCACACCCTGGATTCGAACTCGCGACTCCAGGGGTGATAGTCAGCATCAATACTCGCTGAGCTACCCAGGCCCCCTGCATCTGGAATTTTTTGTCATTTTGGACTCTTTACCCGCCATAATAAAGAAAATAAAAATTGTTGGTCATAAATCAATAAATAAATTTGAAAAACTATTGGCCAATTAATCGGTTATCTGCCTTTCCCACCACCTTAGTTATCAGTATCGGCGAAATCCACTATCGGTCGACCTCTACTACATGCATGCACATATTATTTGGAGTCTTCCACGTGCATTATGCGATATTAACGTTAACGATAAATTCAACAAAATTTGGTGCAGTTCATGCTTAAAACAAGAAAAAAAAACTATTTAGACACAATATCTATTGTCATTTTGCTTATCAAGTACATTTATCTTGTTTTAAGGATGTTTAGATACTTTTACTGGAAAACAAGACAAAAATACTCAGTACAAAAACGATTTTTTATTATTGTTGAGGAAAGGTGCGCTGTTACTTTACTGAACGATTGGACTTACGATTTTGCCTATAGTGGATGATAAAACAGGCAATAAATCCCATTGACTTAACATTGAAGAAGCAGCTTGAGTCATATCTAGAGAGCAGAATATCACAGAGACTTGAGGGTGAACTCTTAATACAGAAAACACATGCAATATATCAGAAATATCTTCATACAGAGAACACGGATGAGACCAGCACTACTGGACCAGACCGACACTGCATGAGGACCTGAGTGAAATCAGGACATCGTTCGAGCCAAATCAAAAAAAGATTAATTTCTAATCACGTTATCATGACACCACTTACTGTCAGGAGAACATGCCCAAAAGCAAACTTGATTAAGATCTTAAAAGCCACTTAAACTGCATGAGCAGCCATGTGCCAACGGTCCTGCCAAGACTCATCATGATGTCCAGAACCCTTCATCTGATTAGACTCTAGTTTGAAAGAGATGTGGCATATCCTCAGATCTTACAAAGCCTCTTAGTCTCGACCTGAACAGTCAGAGAACGGAGCATAAACTCCTATCCGGAAGAGCGCGTGAAGCATTCTGATGCGCGCGCTGTCAGCAGAGGCTCGCGCCAAACTCTCGCGAAAATATAAAGAGCAAGTAGAAACTGTGATAGTGAACGCAAAGCGCTCCGGTTTCACTTTAAATAATTGTATAATGGCAAATGTTCCTGGTTCATACACGCAGTGTTAATGATACGCAGTGACACGAGTAGACGCTAATATTTTATTTGTTTTATTATATTTTATTGCAAAATATTCAATCTTAAGTAAATAGATTCAGAGTGTAGGAAGAAATCGATTACGTCATGATTCGCAATGCTTCATGAGAATTGCCGTTTCCATTGTAACAGCAACTTCTCTGATTGGTGGATAAAGGTAATACTGTGTCATATCATGAGTAAACAACCTCAGACTTCATTGTCTGTCTTGAAACGTTTATACATATTGCTAGCGATTACGCACCGACGTATCGACCGATAAAAGAAATAGAGCGCAACAGTGCACGCCCACTTTTTCAGCCTTCTGGTTTCCTTACATATTTTCCCCATTCATTTCTTCCACAGACTTTTAATAAAATTCTTCATAAAAGAGTTGTGCATCATGAACCAAATTAAACCAGCTCTGAAGTGAATCACAACATCACAAACTTTGTTTTGAGGCAAAAAAGCATTTGAAAAACGAACAAAAAGACGAAGATACAAGACTGTGTACTTACCATCTTTACCCCACGAAGCATTGTTAATGATGTTGTTGAATAAAAAACGATGGGAATATAAAAAAACTATTGATTTTAGGTTGTTGATAAGTTTAGAAAACAATATATTTGACTTTTATTGCAAAATATTCCAATATGTACAAATATATAAGTAGTTTAAGGGTGAAGGGAGACCGACTCGATTACGTCATTCACAGTGCATAATGGGAGCGCGCGGTCGCTCTGAGGCACATTTTGCGTTTTGCATTTTCCACGATTCTCTGATTGGTGGATCTTTCATTGCTGTACCATGGGTAATGTAGTTGTTTACCATGAATTGCGCTATCAAAAAATTTTTAAACAATGAAGTTGAAATAATGCAGACAGATGGCTTTAACGGAAGCATATACCATCGATGAACAACCTCATAGCTCACGGTAGGTCTGACTATAAAGGTTTATAAGTTACATTGAAAATCAATTCGTCCATGGGATAAATGAATGGGATTTTAACCTCCGGAACCAGACTGTTGTGGTCTATTATCTGCTCATTGCATATATAAACAACCGATGATCAAAGTAGATTATTTAAAAAATGCGTCGCACAAGTAGTCTAGAACTCTTGCAGTGTAGGAAATGTCTCTTGTGTGGAATTATTTTCAATTGAGTGACAATGATAGCAGAGTTGCAATTTGTAAGCATTGCACTACTAGAATTTCATGAGGTGAAACTACTGTTAAAACCTTTCTTTAGTTAAAATCGGTCTGTGATTACAGAAATTCGAAACATGCCCCCAGTGGCCAAAACGGTAGGTGTTGTTGGGCTTATGGGCATGTGTGAGCTCTATTTTCCAAGTGAAATGTCCACAGAAGCGAGTTGTTTTCAGCTGTTTATTTTCAAGTTTTCTTGCTCACCATTGGCCAAAACATGGACTCCTGTACACGAAACTATAACGCGTAAACGTCATGTCATTATGTGTAAAGACATATATGATCAAACGGCCTGCCACAGATGGAACCCCAAATGAGTGCGAAGCAACAGAGAATAAAATAGCGAATGCCTCGGATGCCATGTTTGTTGTATATATAAGTGTCGCAGGGAAATTACGTTGCCAGAAAGCTGCTTACTGACCAATTTGCATGTATATGAGATTGAAGAGTGCACCGCGTATACAGTGCATGTAAACGAGAACGCCTCTTTCTCGCAATAAGCCACTTTTTGGTGTCCACGTTAACGTAGTCATTAGCCGCTTTTCCACTATCAGTCCAGTGCGAGACAGGGCTATCAACTGGCCAACCGGGGTTCAATTGTCTCGGACCGAGCCGCAAGACCGAAACCAATCTGCGTTCCCACCATGTGGCCAATAACCCCGCAGCGTTGCCCTAAAACCTGCCCTGGTGCCAACGTCACACACCCTGCCCATTTCACAAGCAAAAGGGAAGCATCATGTTATCTAGAATATCAAATGTAAACATTAGCTAGCTAGCAAGATAAATTAACGTGCCATGGTGTCCCGAGTGGTCTCTCCACTAACAGCGGGACAACGTCCCAGCACACCGTTCACCGAAACATGGAAATAATTTCTTTGGGCACCCCTTTGTCCATTGCGCATTTTAACGGATTTGTACTGTGCCCGCATTTATTTTACTCAATCCCCGGTTGGCCTTGTTCGGCCCAAGGGTAATTGGCAGGCCAAAGGCCATTGGTCGTTGGCCCCGAGAAAGCCACGAAGTGACAGGAACGCTGGCACGCACTAGAATGCAATAATTTGGCCCGATAGTGGAAATGCCACTAGTGAAGAGGAATGCATATTTTATAAACTGAGCCCCCCAGCCCAAACCCCAAACCTAAACATCGGTGGAGTAAAAAGGTAATGTTAGAGGGGGAAACACAACCTCCGAATCGCGCTCGATTCTGATTATGCAAATGCTATTACTTTCCTGTTTCAACACAGCATCCAAACCCGGGTCTCCCACGCTATAAGTCATTTTACCCCTCAAAACAAGTGACACTTTAAGCACACTTTAACTCAATTTGACAAGCTGTGGCATCAGTTTTATTCCTAGAATCTTGCAGAAAACATGTGTCAGAATGCCCCATATTATAAAACACGCAAGGAAAGACATCTGCAGCTTTATCATGGAGCTAGTTACTCATTTGTCAAGAACAGTCCCTTTCATAGAGTGAATGAAGTGTCCAGAGACAAGATTTCCAGCTCTTAAACTTCCAAATATAATTGCACAACCATGAAACCCTCATTTATTAGGACACTTATGTATTTGGCTTAGAAAACAAGGTCAGTCTTGTGTTTAGTATGCATGCACTGAAGTAGATGCATGAACTGCTCATACAAAATCAGCAACTAACAAAAAAGTACTATAGTATTACCATGTTTTATGGACATCTAACACGGTATTCTTTGAAGTACTTTGAGGCATGGGCGTAGAATACGCGGGGGTTGTGTGGGACGTGTCCCCCTCACTTTCAACACACTTTTTCATGGGGCATATGTGTGTACGCTGTGTCTTTCATACAGCAAATGTCTAAATATGCAAATGCAAAGGTTAAAATTCACTGGTCAATCACGTAATTCATGACATTACAATTTTTAATCGATTGACGGCTCTAAAAATATATATCATCTTGCGCGAAACATTGTCCCCCTCACTTTTTAAATGATTGCTACGCCCCTGCTTTGAGGCTCCATGTAAATATCAAGGTATGTGCAGTAATTAATTACTATGGTAAAGGGTGGGTAAAAGTACCATGGTATTACAATGACTGTACCACAGTACTTATTTATAAGGGCACTAATGTAAAAAAAAAATTACAGTATAAACATTTTTATTTATATAAAGCACCATATAAATATGAGTACCAAAAAGTACCATATTTTTACCATGCTACTTAGACAAGTACCATGGTAATAGCTGTGAGAATCATGTTAATACTGTGATATATGAACATGGTAATCAATAAGGACCATGGTAAATATTACAAAATTTGCATGGTGATTCCATCACTTTACCACAGTACTTTTTGTAAGGGTCGTTTTGGCTGTTAAATGCATCCACTGGGCACCTGCATTTCTGTTCTGCCCACCTCAAATAACCTGACAGTGCCAACACCAGTGCCAACCAGTTGTCATCCAGGGGCCTAGCTGCCCGAGAGCGGTGTGCTGAGCGGGAGTAGCGGGCAGGAGCGCCCGCCCGTCCGCCACTCGAGCACGGGGATCTGGCGCGTCTTGCGCTGCCTTCCCCCATAATGGCGCGTCTGTAGCAAAATCACGACACAAACCCCGGTTATATTCCACCAAACCCCGTTGAGTGTCGCTGCAACCCGCTTACCTTTGAACTTCAGGTCGCACGAAGGCTCTAGGATGAGGACCTGCTCCAGTTTGGACATGTTTGTTCGGCCGGGGAGAAGACACTCGGTTCCGGGAGGCAGCTGAGAGCAGCGCGGTCGATCCGAAACACTTCCACTGAGTCACTTAACGCGACGCGGGAGCGCGCACGCTGCGCTGCGCAGCGCGTGCCCACATGGACGCGCGCCACGGTCACTGTTCGCGTTCCCACTCATTTGGGGTTCCGTCTATGGCAGGCCATTTGATCAAATATGTCTTTACACATAATGACATAACATTTACACGTTACAGTTTCGTGTACAGGCGTCCATATTTTGGCCAATGGCGAGCTAGAAAACTTACAAATGTGCATAAAATTTATTAAACATATAATAGTGACCAGGGGTGGACTGGGAAGAGAAATCGGCCTGGGATTTTACATAGAAACTGGGCCAAAAGTTGTTGGGGGGGGGGGGGGGGGAGTCACTGTCCTTTTCTGCATATCGCTGCCCCCTTCGGCATATCTCGGCGCCGTTTTATGCCCATTCGGCCATTCCGCAGCCGCCCAGTTCTCCTGATGGCCAGTCCGCCCCTGATTCGTCCCAAAATGCGTCGGCCCACCTGGAAAATGCCCGGTATGCCAGATTACCAATCCAGCCCTGATAGTGACCCAAACGCCCAACAAAACCATGTGTAATTCATAAATAATGCATGTTAAATCCACGTGTCATCCCACGAAGTGCTATGTCATCGAGTTTTCCAGTATACTTCATGGATGTGCGAGGACGAGTGATTCTCGCTCTCAGTGGGGCACATGGTAAATTGTAGAGAGTAGCATGAGCCTCCACATGCTGTGAGTCTCCGCGGTGTCATGCACAACGAGTCACGTGATAAGATGCGCGGATTGACGGTCTCAGAAGTGGAGGCAACTGAGACTTGTCCTCCGCCACCCGGATTGAGGTGAGTAACTGTGCCACCACGAGGACCTACTAAGTAGTGGGAATTGGGCATTCCAAATTGGGGAGAAAAGGGGATAAAATGTAAAAAAAAAACTGACTTTTATTTTGACAGACGAATTCCCAGTAAATATGCGTCTACACGCAATAACGCGTACACGCGTTATGTCATCTTTACACTAAATTCATCTTTATGTGTAACGTCTGTACACGTTATGCCTAAAGAAATAAATAACACTTTGGCCTTCCATATCCATTCATCGTCTTTGAAGTCTAAACTCAATTTATTGGGTCTATATTGGTAAAGAAATTCAATAAGCCTGTAATTACAGCCCCATGGCCAGGGCCGTAGCTAGTGGGGTGAAAGATGGTAACGATTCTAGGGGCCCAAAGGTCCAATGGGGCCCACAACAAATTCAAAACTGTATTATTTTAATAGGAAAGGGGCCCAAAACAACATATTGTCATGGGGCCCAGAATTCCCTTCTACGGCCCTGCCCGAGGCCACTGTGTAGCCAAAACATATATCACTTTTGGAATCGTATTTTTCCACTAGAACTCTAAAACTTGTGATTTTGTTAAAAAAAAAAAAGGTTTTTAAAGGCCATTTAGACATAAGGCTGTTGTCTGTTTTGCAGGGTTTAGAGGAGCACAGGTTGAGAGACCAGCTTAAAACAACTAAGACCAGCAAACCACCTATATTAAACTGTACTTTTCAGCAGCATATACCATGAGAAAGACATAAACACACTATAAACACAAGATTTCCAAGGGCTTATGCACACTCACTGAAAAAAGAAGAAGATTTTTTGACTTAACATCCATAACGTAAGAAAATAAATAGCTTCTACTCAGAAACGTACATATTTATAATATTTTTAGCGTTTCTTACCTAATTTGCATTCATGTGTACAACACAAAATATTAATTATAAGGTGAACTTATATAATGTAAAATAATAAATGTGAGTTCCTTGAACTTCTTTGGCTTACAAATGCACAAAATTAAAATTTTAAGTGCTACTAACTCAAACGATCAAGTACAGAACTGAAGTTGTGGGGAGTACCAGTGAATTTGATACAACGTGCTATTAGATATTAAATCTGAAATTGTATATGTGTGACATACCTTTTTATGTAAATAAAGTTGAATGCACTGATACATTTGTGTATATCTAACAAAGGTTTTCTAGTTATGCTGATATAAAATGTCTATAAGTTGAATTTACTTAAAAAGCATGATGCAAAAATGCTACATATTTATTTTAAGTAAATCCAACACATAATTTGCTAGTCTTAGCTGTTTTAAGAAGGTCTTCAAGCATGAGCAGCTGACAAGTTCCCAAAGACCCTCTAAAACTCAGGATAAAGCACCTTATCTGTTTTATTAATATTGTGGTCACTTAATTTCATTGTCTGGATGACTGTACTATTATTTTAAAACGTGGTAAATATGAACCCTTTAAGCTCAGATGATTAGAAGCTCTACTTTCCAATGCATGAAATTTGCAGACAAATCAGAAGTGTTCCATTCTGATAATTTATTAAAACAATTGCACTGTACATATTATTGTAATCAGTAAAAACAACAAACTGATAAAATAGTCATGTGTCATATGTTGTTGGAAAGATCTCAAACAGTAAAATACAACCAGTCTATTTGTTTTACTCACAGACAAAAATATAGTGAGTAATAGCTAAGTATATGTCTTTGACAATTATGATGGTGTTGCTTGTATGCCGCGTTTCGCTTATAACTTCACGAAAAATAAACAGAACATAAAATATCACATAACATTACTTAGAGGAGGTGATTGTCTTTCAAATGAGTCCACACACAAGATAATCAGATGTATAGATCATTAGATAATTCACATGAGGCACAATGTTACATATGGCCACCAGGAGATGGCGCCAAATACATGACACAGACTCAATGATGACTCAAATGACACAGAATGAAACTCATTCTGTGAAATCTCATTACTAAAATCATGTCTAAATGCTGTGCAAACCTTTAGTCATTGTTGTGTTTGCATGTGTAATTAGTTCTTATGTACAATTATTATGTTTTATTGGTTTGGAGACTGTGACGAGGAGGAGGGCGTGGCCGGACCGTGATGGAGCACAGCCAGCGCTGAATCAGCTGATCAGCGGGAGAGTGAGATAAGGGGTAGCTGGGACACCGGTTCTAGAGAGAGAGAGAGACGCACGTGGCCGCGTTGCATTGTGTGTCTGTGTTTGTTTATGTTTGTTTTAAGTTCATTTATATCATTAAAGTTTATGTTTACTGTTCAGCCTGTGCCTGCCACCTCCTTGCCCAACCTTTACTCTGTTACAGTGGTGCCAAAATCCGGGAGATAGGATGCACTGTCGCGGAGTCCTCGCCGCTGCCATCCGCCAGGGGAGCAGCTGCGGCCATCTGCCTGGGGATGGAGGGGTCGCTCCTGGCCAATGAGAACCGGAGGAACCGCAGCCGTCTGCCAAGAAGGGGACTCGCTGCCGTCCGCCACGGGAGGAGCGAGCTGGCGTCCGCCAGAGGGCAGAGGAGAGGTTGAGGACCGGGCGATGGCGCATCCGAGAGCCAGCGAGCAAGTTCTTCTCTCTCTCTACTCTCTCTCTCTCTCTGTGTGTCTCCACTCTCCCTTTCCCTCTCCCCATGCCTCCCCTCGTCTCTCCCCCAGGTTCGCAGGAGGCGGGGTGGACCACCGGCTAACAGAACGGCTGGAAGGGCAGCGTCTCCCCCCCCAAAGACTGGGGAGGGAGTTAGTCAGACCGGTGGCATCCCGGCCTGAATCGGGCAGGGGAGGAGTGTGACGAGGAGGAGGGCGTGGCCGGGGCGTGATGGAGCACGGCCGGTGCTGAATCAGCTGATCAGCGGGAGAGCGAGATAAGGGGTGGCCAGAGGCGCCAGTTCGAGAGAAAGAGAGACGCACGCGGCCACGTTGCATGTGTGTCTGTGTTTATGTTTGTTTTAAGTTCATTTATATTATTAAAGTTTATGTTTACTGTTCAGCCTGTGCCTGCCTCCTTCTTGTCCAACCTTTACTCTGTTACAGAGACGTTTTTGGACACTATGATAAATTATTTTGGTAATGTTATAACTTTTGATTGCTTTGTCGAATCAACACAAAATTTTTCTCAGATACAGTTGACATGACTGTGAACAAAACAAAAGCAGTTTTTTGAAGACACCTTATTTACACCCAGATACAGAAAATTTCAAATCATAAAAATAAGAAAAAGTACATTTTTGGCTCAATTTTTTTCCAGCAGTTTCTTAGGCTGAGAGTCTAGAAAGTATTTTAATCTATATAATTAACAAAAATGAAAAAAAAAAAAAAAAAAACATTTAAAAAAAAAAAAAATAATGTTTGTCACATTATAAGCCTTTAATGCTGGGTATGCTACTGAAACAGGAAATCTTTAAAAACACCTTCAGAGCTTAAAGCGTTAATAATAAAGAATAAGAAGGTGTGTTCAACACAATATTGACAAATTAGAGCACAGCCAGAAACAAAGTGTGGCTGCATGAATCTTTACGAGTCTTTAATTAATTTATATTATAGGTATTATAGACATTAAAGTTAGAAACTTCAGATACAGTAAAAACACTGTCTCTTAACAGGTTGAATCATTTTAGTTTCATCTGAAGAACTAAAAACTAGCAGTGAAAACTAGAACTAGAGTAAAAAGCAAAGTGAGAACAAAAACCAACAGAAACATCTTTATTATTCTGCTGAGTACAAAAATCAAACCAATCCATCGATAATAAATCCACATATACAGTAACCCTAACCCTACAAATAGTTGACAAAAAAGGACATTTAACATGCCTTATTTCAATCTAATTATCCAAAAATTCCCCCACAGGTTTGTGCTCATATTTAAAGCATATGTCTGTGCAGTTAGTACTTTCCAGAAGACTTAATCTACACAACATAAAAACAATATACACAGTAAATACCTATTATTGTTCATATTTGCTGCTTTAATATTAATAGCAAAAAACAACAGTGGGATTATGTAAACAAACTGGCATTTAAAGGGTTAAAATCCTGAAAATGAATGAATATTTGGTAGTTATGATCAGGACTGATGTTGGTTAAAAAATCTAAGTCAGTGAAAGTGGAAAATAATATTAATATTAATATATAATATATATATATATTTTGTAAATGCTATAAAGTTTAAATTTTTTAAAAAAATAACATGAACTTAAAGATTACATACGAACTTGACACATACGTTTTAAACTAGATTTTTAAATATATATTTATAAGTTGTATCACCTCGGGGATTGTGTCAGGGACCCATTAAACTACTTAAAAAACAAAAAACGTAAATGTTTCTTACAGCGATGACGCGATGATACGTCATCAATCGGCGTCGCCTACTACTGCACATGTGAGCAGGAACACACTGGTGAGTTTAACATTAAATTATTTTATGTTTTAATTAATTTTATTCCACAATTAACAGTGTAACAGACTGACTGAGCCGATGATTTAATTTCACAGATGTTTAATTAATTACACAGTTGCACATTCAAATGTTTCGTTACATCTGCAGAATAAACGTATTTTCTGTTCCTTTGATTTCATGTTTTATTGATTAACTGATTGATTACTTGACAGTCACAACATCGTGATTGAAAGTTAGAGATTCTTTGCGGTACTAACAAGAAAATACCAAAAGTACTATGGTATTACCATGTTTTTTCCGTCATGCCTTTTGCGACCTTCGGGGCATTTATTTATTTTTATTTTTTGATCATTTTGGCTGTGTTAATGACAACGGCATACATTTGGCCAAAGGTGTATAGGTGTATTGTTGGGGGGAATTTTAATATTTCAACCTCAGTTCCTATAATACATCTATAATACACTGTATACACAAAATATTTACACTCAGGACCTTCAGGACAAAAATGTCCCCATTGAAACCCATTAAAACTGCAATATTAGATCCCAGTGCCATTAAAGCATAAAATCATGAATTCTATGATGTTATGCTTTCATTCCAGAGCCCTGGCTTCAAAATTTACATTTTTAATATTTTCCACTAGATGGCGCCATTTTTCTCATGTTTAGCCTATGGAGCAAATACATGCTTTTCCCCTATTTTCTGTTTGCTGTATTATAGAGCACTGCAGGACAATTGAATAAATGATGCAGATAAAATTGTGTGTGTGTTAGTATGGATGTCAGAGTGCTTTGTATGTGTGTATTGAGTTATTTGTGTGTGTGTGTGTGTGTGTGTGTGTGTGTGTGTGTGTGTGTGTTTGTAAAACAACAGTGGCATTATGCCAACAAACTGGCATTTAAAGTGTTAAAATCCTGAAAATGAATGAATATTTGGTAGTTATGATCAGGACTGATGTTGGTTAAAAAATCTAAGTCAGTGAAAGTGGAAAATAATATTAATATATAATATTATTATGGCAGTTTTTTGACATGGACATTTTTGTCCTCTAAGGTCCTCTGAGTAACTTTTTTAAATTGACGCACAAGAGTTAATATGAATATTATATTCAGTACCTCAGTTTATCGAAGAACCGTGGTGTTTACCATGGTTATTCCATATTCTGGATTTGTACCATGGTAGCACCACTTGTATTCTTTGAGGTACCATGGTGTTAGCAGTTTGTAGATGTATGCCATGGTAGATCAATGGTTTAATATTTCAAGTATCTTGTAGTACCATGTAAATACAGTGTTATATGAACATGATAATTTCTCATGTTAACATGTTTTGCAATGTATCACGTCAATACCATGTGTTTTTGGTCATACACCATGGTAGTACTCCATGTAAATACTGTGGTACATCAGTATGGTAATCATGGTAATCTTATACCATAACTGTACTTGTTTACTTCCACTTGCATAATTCCTCAACAAATAAACACTTTTATATTTTCAGGTATTTGAAACACATGAGTGATGGTTGAGAAGATGGGAGCCAAAGGTCAAAGGTATTTTAGGGATGAACAGAAGGCGTCAAAGAAACGACCCATTCAGGGATCCAGCGGTGATGAGGGTGTGAAAAGAAAACGTCTGGACGCAATGACGGTGGGCTACTTCCGCCGTGTGAGTGACAGACTGAAGGAGGGATTCACAGAGGAGGAAGAGAGAGGTGACACTAGAACAATAACCAGATTTAACCAATATTTCAGTTTCTAGAAATCTGAATAAAACAGATAAGATAATTAAAGGTGCTTAAGTGATTTTTTTTATTATTTATTTTTTTTATGGAAAGGTATGCCAAAAATGTTCCTACTCCCTAAGAGATGTTAATGAAATAAGTGTCGTGAGATATCTCACCAGTCTCTGTGACAGCTCTAGACTTTGTAAACAGCCAACAAAAATGTGTCTGCGGTCTCTGATGCTTTAGACCTGTCAATCATTTTGCGTGTTCTCATAGTATTGTAGTTGCAGCGAATTATTGAGGCTTAATGCCATTTTATGCCATGTTGTTCATAACAGTTGCCAGTTGAGGGCGCTATTTTGCTGCTGTTGTTTTTAACAACCGTTTCTGCTCGTGTCGGTCTCAGTAAAGCTCATTTGGTATGTTTGGAGGTCGCGTTTTGGAAAGAGGGGGCGTGGCTAATCCAACGGCTCAGTGTCATGGAAGTAGAACGGCTGAAATCGCTTACAGCAACTTTAATTGTGATTTTGGGTCATGTACTTATTCGAAATATCCACTGTATTATTTATTTATGAAGAGTAATTATGGGTGATATGACCAGTGTTGGGTAAAAAAACAAACAAAAAAAAAACACTACAAATGACGAATTACTTCTCTAAAATAGAAATCAGATTACTTTACTGATTACTTCATTGGGAGAAAACACATTACTAATTATTTTACTTTTAAGTTACTTTCTAAAACACTTTTCACAAACGTTTATGTTTTATAATTTTTTTTAATGTTATTTTTTCATTATAATTTTTTGTTTTATTATTTTAATGTCTTGTTCATAATGAAAATTAATTCATAATTGAAATATATTTTACATAAATAATATTGTAGAAATGTGTGAGTTTAAAATGTAATGCGTTACTCTACTTTTTTGATTTTATTTCTGTATTTTCTTTTCCTTCCTTTTTTATGCATTTTAATACATTATTTTTTATTACTTTTTGTTTGTATTTATTTTTCTTAATTTTTATGCATCTTGTATTTTCTATTTCTTCTCTATGTAAAGCACTTGGAATTACCATTGTACATGTATTGTGCTTTTTAAATAAACCTGCCTTGTCTTGACTAAAAGTAATGATATTACAGTAACTAACTACTATGTAATCAGATTACATCCAACACTGGAAATGACACCGTCAGTTGTGAAAAGTCAAGAAATCTGGTGACCAGTTTAAAAGACTAGTTAAAATGAATCTTAATAATGGTTAATGCTGTTTTTAGCTATATGATAACCAGCTTAACCAACTTGTGCCAGTAACATTCTAGCATTGCCCATCTGATAACAATTAAGACCAACTTGGTATTTATAAAATATGAAAACATTTCTAAGCAGGACTTATATATTTAGTGACTTTGCTTTGCTAAAACTATATAAAATGTTTATGAGTCTTATGGCTTTGTGACTGAAGTTTATATGTGTCGTCAGATCTGTTTGTGGAGAACGTGCTGTTGGAGGTGAAGGGCAAAGCAAACCTTGTTGCGATGGATATGACGGGCAGCCTGGCTCTGGAGAGACTTCTGTCATTGGCTCATCCCGTCCAGGTCGGAGAAGTGCTCGCAGAACTGGGCGGAGAGACGGGGTCAGAGTTCAAAGTTGCTGCGTGTAATCGGTGTGGAGGTCATGTGATCGAGAGCGCTCTGAGACAAGCACACAGGTGGACAGGTGAGACGTCACGTAAAGTGTCAAATGTTCATGATGGAAATTAATGACATAGCTGATGCTCTTACTAAAGATAATATGTTAACTTGTCCTTCAGTTTGTTAAAACTATGTTAAACATTTTCACAGTAAATTCACTTTAAATGTGAGTCTTTGGGGAAAGCATTTCAGAGGTTTTTAAAGTAGAAATGTCAAACTTACCAAGCAAAAGTAACTGCCGGGTTTACTTTTATTTTACCTAACAGTGTAAGTTAGTGATTTTATCACACTAGTCTTATGTAAACACATGTAACATGTTTGCATGTGGTATTACGGTCACACTTTCAAAACAGCGTGATAGTTGTGAGCAACATCTTATCCAATATTCGTGCCAGCGCAAAGCACAAGTGGGCATGGGTGGACGCTACTGTGTGGGTGTATGCATGCAAACTGTGGGTGTATTATATGTTAATGAAGTGGTAACCCTAACCCTATGTTTATATTAATTATTATAATGATTTAATTTTGACTAGTATTTTTCCACCTGTTGTCGTCGAGTGATTTTTAAGTCGCCGATCGAAGAAGTTGGAGAGAGTAAAATGTTTGGATTTTTACCACTTTATTTGTATTGTATTATATAGAGTGTAATTTGAATTTAGAAATATATTTGGTTACATTTGTGTGTCACTGTCATAGAAATATACCTGACATTCATCAAGGATGCAGTTAATGCACAAAAGAATGTAATTTTCTTTTTTTTTATTTTCTTTTTTTTATCCCCTTTTCGCCCCAATTTTGGAATGCCCAGTTCCCACTACTTAGTAGGTACTCGTGGTGGCGCGGTTACTCACCTCAATCCGGGTGGCTGAGGACAAGTCTCAGTTGCCTCCGCTTCTGAGACCGTCAATCCGTGCATCTTATCACGTGACTCGTTGTGCATGACACCGCGGAGACTCACAGCATGTGGAGGCTCATGCTACTCTCCGCGATCCACGCACGACTTACCACACGCCCCATTGAGAGCGAGAACCACTAATCGTGACCATGAGGAGGTTACCCCATGTGACTCTACCCTCCCTAGCAACCGGGCCAATTTGGTTGCTTAGGAGACCTGGCTGGAGTCACTCAGCACACCCTGGATTCGAACTCACGACTGCAGGGATGATAGTCAGCATCAATACTCACTGAGATACCCAGACCCCCAAAGACTGTAATTTTTAGTTTTTCTAATTCATTGCATACAGTCCATTTACAAGACCAATTTCTTATGAATGACTTTGTTTATATTGCTAGTGCTTGACAGGAAATGGACTGTATAATAGGACGCAGATTGGTGCAATAACCGGAGAAGAACCTCAGAATTAAATTGCACTTGACCCAGCCCATTAGCGCATTGCACGCGCAATTTCACCAAACCCACTTGCGCCTAGACTTGGTGCATGCTTGCATGAAAATACCAACACTTCACAGCCACGGCCATTGATTTTGCACTTATGACTTAAAGCATTGCATTGCGTTCTTAAAATAGGGCCCTAAGTGCTTTACTAAACACTTTCATTGCAAAAAGACACTTTGTAAATAGGAAATTTAAACGTGACTGAAGTAGGCCTAAATGGAATTCTGTTATTGACACTTTTTTCCATTAATTGTGCAGCCCTACTCTAACTACTGTAAACATTTTCCTTTGTTTCTTACAAACTGAAGCACAAGTTATTATATTTCTGTTTGTTTTAACAAACTGAGAAACAAGTTGAAATGATTGTCTGTCTGTGGTAATCACATGACATACATAGAGCTTACATTAAAAACAATCCAAAAGAATTATCTTTAAAGATGTGATGAGCCAAAAAAAAAATCTGTGTTCAAATATTAACATTTTTGAGGACTGTTTTTGTGTCTAAACAGAAGAAAGCCCCTCGGAGGAGAAACCAGATATCGCAGAGACTGAATCAGAGGATTGTGGGATATTGGAGGCTCAGGTGCAGCGTTTGTGTGCCGTGATCAGAGAGAATATTGTAGAGTTCATTAAGGATCCGTACGGCTCTCATGTGCTCAGAACACTCATACATGTGCTGACAGGCTGTTTGATTCGAGAACACTCTGACGCTCAACAAGGTGAGCAGACACACACACACACACACACACACACACACACACATACTAACATTATTACTACTGCTACAGATTTTCTAATAAATCAAGATCTACATTTGAACAATCTGATATCAATCTTCTACTCTACGTGCAACCCTACACAATGCGATTAAATCACTCACATATGAGACTGAATTTTGCGCTCAGTTGTCTGTACATTCAGTTGTTGATCAAAAACAACAAAAGAAACATTTAATACTAATCACACATAGCACGGATGCAGTAAAGAAGCCATTTGATGCCTTTTTCGTTAATATGCGCTCAACTAAAGCACTTAAATGAGACGCTCGCTTATCTTCCGCTATTCTTAAAGAGACGGTACCATTTTAGCACGTGTTCTGCATATCAGTGTAAATGTTTGTGAATAGTACAAATTATGCATTTAAACAATAAACATGTAACAAGTTACTGTGAGTGTGTGTATATATATATATATATATATAATTTGTGTAAAAAAAAAAAAAAGTGTTATATGAATATAGAAATACTTTTGGTTTAATTTTTTGTTTAAAAAAATGTTATAAAATTTTTCTAAATCAAAATCGACCGGTAGAAGTGAAGTGCGTTCTGATACAACCACTGTTAATACTAGCCATGATTTGTGTGTCAGTGGATGAAAACTATTAATAATACTTCCATTCTCTATAGAGTTCGACCGATAGTGGATTTTGCCGATACCGATAACTAAGGTGGTGGGAAAGGACGATAACTGATAACCAAAAATGTTCTTATTCATTCTATACTATGGCAGGCAAAGACAAAAGTCTAAAATGAATAAAATCCCAGATGCAGTTATTTGTTCAACCAAAATCCCAATTATAAGATTTGGTGCATTACGTGGGACTTTTAAGTGTAAACAAGCCCAAAACACACTAGAGACTCTTATTTTGAAATGATGAAGAAACAATCAGCATAGATTTTTTGCCGATAACCGATAGTTCCAAAAAGCAACTATCGGCACCGATTAATCGGTAAAACTGATATATCGTCTACCTCTAATTCTCTATAATTTAACGGAACGTAAATCCAATCCTGACAGGAACTACATTTTTCATGCATATAAAAGGAGCGTGTCGCTATCATAGAAATATGCCTGACATTCAACATGGATGCAGTTAATGCATAAAAGAGGTAAATCCATATTTCAGTTTTTCAAATTCATTGCATACAGTCCATTTACACTACCAACTTCTTATGAGTGCGCTGTCTTTGTTTATATCGCTGGTGCTTGACAGGAAATGGACTATATAATAGGACGCAGGCGATGCAATAACTGGAGGAAAAACCTCAGAATTAAATTGCCCTTGACCCAGTCCATTAGCGCTTCACACGTGCGATTTCACCAAACCCACTTGCGCCAACACTTAGCGCACGCTTGCACGAAAATGCAAAAACCTCATGACCATGCCCATTGACTTTGCACATATGAATTATCCCATAGCGCTAGCGCTCTTAAAGTAACGCCCTTTAACTGGAAAATACCCAAATGAATGGGAATTGCATCAAATCGAGTCAAGAGCTTGAGCTGAATCAAATCGGGAATTGTGTTACAATACCCAGCATGCCTATTGAAGCAAGACTCTGTGTTGTAAACCTCTTTCTCATTGTAATAGACACACATTGATTGCTAAAACACTGTTACGAGAGCGTCTGATTTATTTTGACCTTTTATCAGCCAAAAAAGACAGAAGATCTCAAACTGACATCACAGATTTTGAGATACCAACATCATTCTGGTGGGAGTTGAAATATCTGTCTGACTCTCTGATGGAAAACGTCAACGGTATGTCGTGTCTTCATTTAACAGTATAGAAAAGAAGAGGTATTGAAATGTTAAGTTCTCTCTCCTACTTGGTATCCTTTTCATTCGGTCTGTTTTTTCACAGTGTGTGCGACAAATGCAAGCGGGAGCGCAGTTCTTCAGACGCTGCTCACAGTGTGTCACAGGAAGAGACCCATACTGTGCAAAAAACTCAACAAGAGCATTGTGGGATACCTGACATCACTTAGCTCAGCTTCTGGAGTCAGGTCAGCAACAACACAGGCCAATATAGCTACAAAAATTATATCTCAATATTTGAAACTACTTAAAGTGACAGTTCACCCACAGCATTTATTGTCTGTTGTCTCTTCTTCAGTCCTCTCCTGGTTTTTCTGAAAGACCCGTCCTGTAGTCACCTCATTCAGACCATCTTCAGGTTCTCTCATAAAGCTCTGCTGCGTGACGTCTACAGGAAGCACCTGAGAACACAGCTCATGTCACTCGCACTACATCCCATCGCAAACTACACCATCCAAACGCTGATCGAAGCTTCAACCAGATTCAAAGTGGTACATTTACTTAAATCTCTCTTTGGAACTAAAGCGAAATTTTCTCTAGAAATCTGTGAAGAACATGCTCTCTCCCAAATGGAAAGACAAACCTAAAATCTCATTCTCACTACTGAAATGTGAAAAAAATTATAATGTATAGATTTAGATGTATAGCAGTTATTCATCATAGTAGTATTTGTTAAACTGCCTTTTATTTATGCTGATTTAATCCTTTAAGCTCCGGGTGGCCCATGAGAAAAAAACAATAATCACCAAAATATTTACCACTACAATCTTGACACAAAATAGGTATCGTTTGAAAGCGTAGAAGCTTTACTTTACAATGCATGTAGACATTATGACCTAAACTGAACAAGTCAGAAGTGTTCCGTTTAGATTATTTTATAGATATTATTGCAATCAGTAAAAACATCAAACTGATCAAATAGTCATGTGTCATATGTTGTTGGAAAGCTCTCAAAGAGTAGAATACAAACAGCCTATTTGTTTTACTCACAGACAAACATATAGCGAGTAATAGATAAGTATATGTCTTTGACAATTATGTTGGTGTTGCTTACATGCCGCGTTTTCACTTATATCTTACCATTACTTAGAGGAGGTGATTATCTTTCAAACGAGTCCACACACAAGGTAATCAGATGTATAGATCATTAGATAATCCACATGAAGCACAATGTTACATATGACCACCAGGAGATGGCGCCAAATACATGACACAGACTCAATGATGACTCAAATGACACAGAATGAAACTCATTCTGTGAAATCTCATTACTAAAATCATGTCTGCATGCTATGCAAACCTTTAGTCATTGTTGTGTTTGCATGTGTAATTAGTTCTTATGTACAATTATTATGTTTTATTTGTTTGGAGATGTTTTTGGACACTATAAATTATTTTTGTAATGCTATAACTTTTGATTGTTTTGTCGTATCAATACAAGATTTTTTCAGATACTGTTAACATGATTGGGAACAAAACAAAAGCAGTTTTTCGGAGCCACCTTATTTACACACAGAGATATATAATGCCAAATTAGAAAAAAAAAAATATATATTTTTTTTCATCAGTTGAAATGAAAGATTTTAACAAAATTAAATGAATAAAATATAAATATATTGAAGATTTATTAATTTAATTTAATTTAGAATTTTGTCATGAAACTGAAATAAATGTCAATCTTAAAAATAGGCTTTATATATTGAGTGCATGGACTCGTGGGTTAATGACAGCAGACATGCTTTTGATTGTCTGTGATTCACTCTTAGGGATTTCTCAGGACGATTTCTAATGTGTCGTAAAGTTTTAAGGCCGTCCGCAATTTATCGCAATCAAATTTAAATGCTCACCATTCACACATACTGTGGACTAATTGCAAAACATTGGTCTAATTTTAAGAGACCCCATCCCAAATAAATAAAAAAAGACTCCAGTTATTTATAAATAATATTGTATGTGTTTATAATCTTATGATAAACAGAATTTTTTATTTTATTTTATTTGTAAACATGTAATTCTGGTTCTGTTCACACTAACTCACTTTTAAAAGTCTTATTTTATTCCACTAGATGGCAGAAAGCACTAGAAATTTGTTTTTCTCTATCACATTCCATCACAATATACAGATCTGAAATGTAGGTGGCGCTCTAACACATTTTATCCCTCACAGATGTGCTCGTCCATAGACATTCAGTCTAATTTTCAGTTCAAGCACCACCCTCAGTGTTTCATTGAATATCTCGGCCGGTGAGTGGACTAGAAGATCAATCTAGATGTCATTAGAAAGCTGAGATCTGATATATATGTGCTGATATATAACATTATATCATGAATAGTCGATAACATATTTTTCTGATTATTTGTTTAGCATGCTTTTCCTGCTGGACTGCATATTTTGTTCTGGACATTTAAGATATAACATTGGATTATTTACACAAGCAAGCTCACAGACAAGTAAACAATGGCTCATTTTTTTAGAGAACTTCCGAAGGTAAAAGCAAATATACATTTTTTAGCTATTTGGGGCTTACAGCAGCATTTATCGGAGTATAAATGAGACGTTTGTATTTGATGATTTACAGAAATCATGTTTCACTTTGATTCTTTTGAAAATCTTTTGAACTGTGATATTAGTGCAACAAAATAAATATACAGTCTCATTTCTGAGAATGAGAGCTTTCATTTGATATATGACTTGTCCATTTATGTGCTATGTGAAGGACTTTTATTTTTATATAAATATTTCTACCCCATTACCTCTAGGGGGCGCTAATTTTCAACGCGAATGATTTGAGGCCTTATTTAGTTAATTTAAGTAACAAATGCAGAAGTGATGGGTATCTCTGAAAAGCTCAGATTCTAAGCTTTCTAATGATACCTCATATGCCTGACTTATGTATACGGAAATTATAATGCAGGGGTTCAGAACGGGGGTGGTACCAACAACACATCACCGCCTACTTTACCTTTAATCACTTTCGTAGTCTTAAAGAAGCAGCAGCACCAAAACCGAGCGTTTCAAAGCACACGTTTCATTTTTTTCGGGCAACTTGAAGTGATGTAATTACATTTACTGTGATTAAACCCTTTGACCTTTAGTTTCATGAAAAAATTATTGGAACAAAATTAACCAGTTATAACCGTTACCAGCATTTAAAAATAACGTTTTCGCTCCGGAACATTTGAAAATCACTTTGTTCCTGTTTTCGGTTATGTTCTGCTAAAAATGTAATTTGTTTTCAGTTTTCGTTCCTTGACCTGTTTTTGGTCCCTGCAAATAATACACAAGTTTTAATAGAAGAATTAATCTTAGTGCTTTTATAAAATTATAAGCTTCACATTTCTGCCTTTAAACCCTCCAAAAATTACCCCCATTGACTTCCATTGTAAGTGTCCCTCTGGAACACAGATTTGTGCCTTTTTTTCTTTTTAAGAACAGGAGGGACGAGTTTAAATAATGTATTTATTTATTTATTTTAACAGTGGCTTAATTTCTTTAAAAAGTCTTAACGTATTGATTTTTAGGTGAAATGTGACCTGAACATGTTTTCATGAGATCCGTCCATTAATCACTGTTGTTTCATTTTCATCTGTGTAGTTCTTAAAAATCTTCGATGAGCTGATGGAGGGTTTTGAGGCGGTCCTCGCCGCGGGTCACATGGGTGTCGTGGTGCAGCTGGCAGAGAGCTGTGTGCGCTGGGAAGAGAGGCAGAGTGAAATGCTACAGCGCCTCCTTCAGGTCTGGATAAATAATACATTTAATTTGACTTATTACAAGCACTGGATATAAACACTGTCATCACATGTAAACATCTACTGCCTTAAAAGAATAGTTCACCTATTGAGGAAAATTCCGTCATCAATTACTCACGCTCATGTCAATAAAAAACCCATATGACTGACTTCTGTGGAACACAAAAGAGAAGCTTAGCAGAATGGTCACGCTGCTCTCTTCCATTTAATGAGAGTGAACAGGGACTAGGATGGTCAGAGTCGTCCAAATGCTCTGTCTTGAATGATCTGAATGACTGTTTCGTGCACTTTGTGTTTGTCAGTTGAATCAGCACATTAACTGAGATGTTGATGCTCTCATCAGGCGTTTCACTGCAGTGAACCGGCATCACGACAGGTCTCCTGTCTGCCTCTCTTCCTGTCTTTACTGGCGTATGAAGTGTACTACAACACAGAGACAGCAGAGGGAGACACTGTCACACAGGTACACACAGTATGACTTGGATAATATAATTGTTTTATTAAAAAAGAGGAACCATTACTGTATATGCTGAGTAGTATGCTAGTATTCCACGCATAACCTCATATCTGCATTCTCGTCTTGAAAGCGCTCTCTGTCCATATGTTACCACGGTTCACGGCTGGTTCAAGCTCTGTCCGGCTTTAAAGACCGATCCATACTGATGAACGGCCTGCACGGACTGACCTCCGCCAACCTCCTGACCTTCGGGACCGATCGCATGGGCAGCCACGCGCTGCAGGCGCTGGTGACGTCGGCGAGCGATAAGGGACGGGGAAAGATCTTGAGGAAGATGGAGGTAAAGTCTAAATACTCACTTCGGTGATCTGAAGACAGGCATGTGGATGAATTTCATATGAAATCTGCGTCACAGGAGCTGTATATTCAGTTGGCATGTTCCAGATGTGGCAGTCGTCTCCTAGAAGCCGTGTGGAACAGCGCCACCATCAGTCAGAGGCAAAGCATCGCGGAAATACTTGGTGAGATCATTTGCATTAACGTTTATTCATCGTTATTTTATTCTAAAATGACCGACCCACTATGACTGTTTATAAATCTCTCATAATGCATATATTATCACAATATATTGCATTAGATCTTTTTATCAACTTCTTTTTTTTAGTAATTATGACAGGTTTTGTACTCCTTTTTTGAACATATTTTTAAAAATGTATATTTTTTATTGATGGAAGGATTCATTGAACTGAACTCATACCGGGCACTTCCTGTGGAAAATAAAATGTATATAATAATTACATAATAAATTAATAACCACTTGCTTGGTCTGAACAAAATATGTGTCATTTTAAAGTTTATAATCTGGACTTTATAATGTATATAGCTGATTTTACCAATCCTTAAATAATGCTTTTTAATTTACTGACAAATAAGAACTGTTTCATTCTCATCATTTGCACATTTGTTATCACAACAATTATATTCAGAGTTGATAAAACCATAAAAAGATGAGATAGTCATGTGTTATATATCGTTGGAAATATCTCATTTTCTATAACGCAATGAACAAATGTGTTTCACTCAGAAGTCAAACTGCAGTGAGTTTCAGTGTATGCAGGGTTTGTACAAGGTGCTTGAATTTGTCTTTTTCAAATGTAATTTCTGGAAAATCCTTGAAAATAGCCATTTTAAAAAAGGTGCTTGAATTATAGAAAAACGTAAAATACGTTGCTTAAATCACTTAATAAATGAAACGTATTTATTTTCGACGACAGACCTCTAGACCACTGCTGAAGCGCATAGACGGCGCTGTCACGTGACACCTGTTACTCTTGGCAGCGCTGTTCAGAACGGGCCAATCACAATCAAATATATATATTTTATAGATACTGCTGTGGCGGATTTAACAAGTATACATTTTTGCAACTATCTGTTTTAATTAAACATGACTCTCCAGAGTGAACAGATGAGATGAGATGTAAAACGTTGTGAGATTTGAATGCAGATCAATGGAGGATTCGGTTTTGTCGTCTAGCGCCCCCTTCTGTAAAGAAAGCTTAGTGTCACACAATATATGTGATTTCTGACAACATTTGGGTCAGTATCAAAATATGTTGACAAACATGTCCCTTGACTTTATTAGTCATGAAATAGCTTTAATATAAAATAAAATAAAAGGTGTCATTCTATAACCTAACCTTTAATGATATGAAATGGCTTGACTATATTTGATATATTTGAAATTGTTAATTGCCTGAAAAAAAAAGGATCTTGTCCCCTTCATCTGGTACACCACTTCTATGACATTTAAAGTTATTCATGTGTTTATTTTGTAATTATTATTAATAAAAGCATTAGTGCAAGGCCGAACAAGTGTGCAAAAAAAGCAAAACAAAATTATTATTAATAATTTGAATAATTTAAAAATAATGTTTGTCCCTTGATTTCATGGCATTGGTGTTATCAATGATAAAAAAATTTTTTTTATTTTTTTTAATGTTTTAAAAATACTTTTCAGAGGCTGCTTAAATATGCATATAGTGATTTTTCCCAGCATGTTAAAACATTTTTAACTGTAATATTTTCACACAAAAATGTGGTGTTGTAACATTTAACCCTCGTTAGTGTTAATTAAGTGTTAACTTGCTTCGTTTGTGAAACAAAATGAAAAAATAAAAGAAAGAACAACAGTCAAGTTATCCTTTATGAATCAAAATAATGTCAACATGTTATAAAATGTTTACCCTCAGCGTTTATAGGCAAAAACTGAACTGAATGGGAAATTTCAATATTTTGTAAGTTGGAAAGTCAATATTTTTTGAGAGTGACCCATTTATAATTTGGGTCAGTTCCTCACATAAATCTGTGACTTTAGAAAACATGAAACACAGCACACGAGTCATATGGACTTGTGTTTACAGACACAGTTATTCACTTCTATTGAAAGTGAAGTGTGTTTTAATGAGCACGCTACAATAGCACATCAAATTCATCATGAATGAACCAAGAATTATTACTGTGAGAATATGTAGTTAATGATGCACATTGAGATATGTTGTACTTGTAATAAGTGATGTTTTATAAAAACAAATTAACTGAGTAAATAAAATATTTTTATTTAAAACGAACAAATAAAGAATTAGTTTTAATGTCATCTCGAGTATAGTCCTTGAAAACAAATAAAAATGTGCTTGAATTTAACTTTGAAGCATCTGTACGAACCCTGTGTATAAAATTCCCACACACACACATAAATGTAATAAACAGGAGTGTCTTTCTGACACATTTTTCCTTATTACTTCCTGAAACATACATATAACATAGATACTGACAAATCGTAACTTACAGCAGGTGATCCCGATTCAAATGAGCCCAAACACAACATGATATGATGAGCAGATCTTGAAATATTTCTCAAAGACTGTACATGGAAAGAAGATGCACAAAAGCACTCAACACACATTGTGTTCGTGTGTTCGTGTGTTCGTGTGTTCGTGTGTTTGTGTTTGCGTGTTTGCGTGTGCGTGTGTGTTTGCGTGTGCGTGTGTGCGTGTGTGTGTTTGCGTTTGCGTGTGTGCGTGTGCGTGTGTGCGTGTGCGTGTGTGTGTGTGCGCGTGTGAGAGTGTGTGTGTGTGAGAGAGTGTGTGTGAGTGTGTGTGTGTGTGAGAGAGTGTGTGTGAGTGTGTTGTTTGTGTGTTTGTTTGTGTGTGTGTGAGAGAGAGTGTGTGTGTGTCTGTGTGTGTGAGAGAGTGTGTGTGTAGTGTGTGAGAGTGTGTGTGTGTGCAGGTTTAAGTGGTTTATGAGGATTTGTTTTAGGTTATAAACTGGTAATTACAAGGGTATTATGCTATAAATGTGGTTTATAAGGACATTTCTAGTGTCCCCATAATTTAAGTCACTTAAATAACATACTAAACGATGTTTTATTGAAAATGTAAAAATGCAGAAAGTTTTTTGTGAGGGTTAGGTTTAGGGGTAGGGTTAGGGGATAGAATCTATAGTTCATACAGTATAAAAATCATTATGTCTATGGAGAGTCCTCATAATGATAGCTGCACCAACATGAGTGTGTGTGTGTGTGTGTGTGTGTGAGTGTTTGTGTGTGTTTAGGGGTAGGGTTAGGGTTAGGGGATAGAATCTATAGTTTGTACAGTATAAAAATCATTATGTCTATGGAGAGTCCTCATAATGATAGCTGCACCAACGTGTGTGTGTGTGTGTGTGTGCGTGTGTGTGTGTGTGTGAGTGTGTGTGAGTGTGTTTAGGGGTAGGGTTAGGGTTAGGGGATAGAATCTATAGTTCATACAGTATAAAAATCATTATGTGTATGGAGAGTCCTCATAATGATAGCTGCACCAACATGTGTGTGTGTGTGTGTGAGGGTTAGGTTTAGGGGTAGGGGTAGGGTTAGGGTTAGGGGATAGAATCTATAGTTTGTACAGTATAAAAATCATTATGTCTATGGAGAGTCCTCATAATGATAGCTGCACCAACATGTGTGTGTGTGTGTGTGTGTGTGTGTGTGTGTGTGTGAGTGTGTGTGTGTGTGTGTGTGAGTGTGTGTGTGTGTTTAGGGGTAGGGTTAGGGTTAGAGGATAGAATCTATAGTTTGTACAGTATAAAAATCATTATGTCTATGGAGAGTCCTCATAATGATAGCTGCACTAACATGTGTGTGTGTGTGTTTGTTTGTTTGTGTGTGTTAACACATCCACATATGTGCTTATCTAAAGGATTGGGATGCTTCTGAACACTGAATATTTCTGGCCGGTCATTTTTGACCGGGAACACAAGTGTAACAAAGTGAAATAAAACCAATAAAATGTAAACTTTTTGTTTTCAGATACCATATGTGAACATCGTCAAGGAATTTTATTCCAATTAGATTAAGTAAAAAAAATAGTATAAAAAAAAAAAAAAGTCGTCCGGGTCAAGATGACCTGACAGACATAATATTGTCAATAATCATACCTGAATTCAACCCCTTAACTACTTCAGTATAACAATATTATTTAAGCCTCAGCTTCAGTTTAATTCACCAGAACAGCTCAAGTTTTGATTCTCTCTCTCTCAGTGCCCAGTGAAATTCAGCTCCGATCTGATCAGTTTGCGCGCCACATTTGGGCCAAATTTGGTCTTACTCAATTCATGAAGCGACGGGCCGCTTGGCAGGAAGTCCAAACGGGAGAATCGAAGAAGAGGAAGCTGTTCAGTGATATTCTGGAGTGACATGAGTTGATCCACCGCTTACAGAGACTCAAAATAAACATCTTGTCAATTGAATATCTGATTTAAATATTAATTTTCAATGAATTCCCCTTAAAATACAATTTTATGAATAAAAACACTGTAAAACCATTTTGTGTCTTTTTTCACAAGTGTGCTGTTTATCATGCTAATTAGAGTTTGCATCAAAGTTACTTTGTGCAACAGTGTCTTAAGAATGAGGGGATGGAAATGGAGGGTAGATGTTGTTCACTGCAGTTTTGTCCCACTGGGTGAAGGTCAGGTCACATTCAGCGGCCGTGGATGAAGAGAGGAGTAGATATGGAGTGCAGCTGTGATCACCTTCTATCTGTGTGGGAGCGACAGAGGGGAGAACCATAAGACCGGCCGAATCTGATCAACGGGGCGATGTGACATTCAGCTGCAGAATTCTCCTAATACAGTCAAAACCAAAGAATGACGAACACAAGGGCCTGGGAATATCACACAAAAATGTGAAATCTGCTTTAGTTTGATTTCTGGATTGTGGCGGTCTTGTGTAGAAATCTGTGAGGGGGTGTAGCGTGCCTTACAGTGTTCAGGAGTAGTTAGTTAAAACTACACACACTACTAACTATACATTTTTCAGTAGGATGACAGTAGTTCAGCTATTTTCACTGCTTTTAATGTAAATGAACCGGTTCAAATAAACGATTCACTTATATTTAACATGGGGAGCTCTGATTCATTTTAGTGAGTCGGTTCTTTCGGACACTATGTAAATGAACCAGTTCAAATAAACGATTCTCTTATATTTAACATTTGGAACTCTGATTCATTTTAGTGAGTCGGTTCTTTCGGACAGTTCATGTAAATGAACAGGTTCAAATAAACGATTCTCTTATATTTAACATTTGGAACTCTGATTCATTTTAGTGAGTTGGTTCTTTCGGACAGTTCATGTAAATGAACCGGTTCAAATAAACGATTCACTTATATTTAACATCGGGAGCTCTGATTCATTTTAGTGAGTCGGTTCTTTCGGAGAGTTCATGTAAACGAACCGGTTCAAATAAACGATTCACTTATATTTAACATGGGGAGCTCTGATTCATTTTAATGAGTCGGTTCTTTCGGACAGTTCATGTAAATGAACCGGTTCAAATAAACGATTCACTTCTATTTAACATCGGGAGCTCTGATTCATTTTAGTGAGTCGGTTCTTTCGGACAGTTCATGTAAATGAACCGGTTCAAATAAACGATTCACTTCTATTTAACATCGGGAGCTCTGATTCATTTTAGTGAGTCGGTTCTTTCGGACACTTCATGTAAATGAACCAGTTCAAATAAACAATTCTCTTATATTTGACATCGGGAGCTCTGATTCATTTTAGTGAGTTGGTTCTTTCGGACAGTTCATGTAAGTGAACAGGTTCAAAAAATGATTCTCTTATATTTAACATCGGGAGCTCTGATTCATTTTAGTGAGTCGGTTCTTTTGGAGAGTTCATGTAAACGAACCGGTTCAAATAAACGATTCACTTATATTTAAGATCGGGAGCTCTGATTCATTTTAATGAGTCGGTTCTTTCGGACAGTTCATGTAAATGAACCGGTTCAAATAAACGACACATTACACCTACAGGAGCTTTTATGACATCCCATTCTAAATCCATAGGCATTAATATCGAGTTGGTCCCCCCTTTGCAGCTATAACAGCTTCCACTCTTCTGGGAAGGCTTTCTACAAGATTTTGGAGTGTGTCTGTTGGAATTTTTGCCCATTCTTCCAGAAGAGCATTTGTGAGGTCAGACACTGATGTTGGACGAGAGGGCCTGGGTCGCAATCTCCGTTCTAGTTCATCCCAAAGGTGTTCGATAGGGTTGAGGTCAGGGCTCTGTGCGGGCCAGTCAAGTTCTTGCACACCAAACTCATCCAACCATGCCTTTATGGACCTTGTTTTGTGCACTGGGGCACAGTCATGCTGAAACATAAAAGGGCCTTCCCCAAACTGTTTCCACAAAGTTGGAAGTATAGAATTTTCCAAAATGTCTTGGTAAGCTGAGGCATTAACATTTCGGAAAATTCTATGCTTCCAACTTTGTGGAAACAGTTTGGGGTCCATTATTGTTTTAACGGATATTTCCAAATGCCATTTTGACCGATAAAAGACAGCAAGAAAATGTTTGGGGGGCCTGGGTAGCTCAGCGAGTATTGGCATTGACTACCACCCCTGGAGTCGTGAGTTTGAATCCAGGGTGTGCTGAGTGACTCCAGCCAGGTCTCCTAAGCAACCAAATTGGCCCGGTTGCTAGGGAGGGTAGAGTCACACGGGGTTGCCTCCTCGTGGTCACTATAATGTGGTTCTCGCTCTCGGTGGGGCATGTGGTGTGTTGTACGTGGATGCCTACATCTCCGTGGTAACACACTCAACAAGCCACGTGATAAGATGAGCGGATTGACGGTCTCAGACGCGGAGGCAACTGAGATTCGTCCTCCGCCACCCAGATTGAGGCAAGTCACTATGCCACCACGAGGAGTTAGAGCACATTGGGAATTGGGCATTCCAAATTGGGGAGAAAAAGAAAAAAAAAGGTATTACTGAAAACGCTTATATTTGCAGCATTAAGATATCAAATGCATTTAGAATGGCATATGTCAAAAATTGGTACTGGTGCACATCTAACGCAAATCAGCTAAATCTCTATCTGTTCCTGCTCGGCCAAAAGGCTTAAACGGCCAGTGAACTGACTCATAATGTGGACCAGGAAAGCCCAGAACTTATTAAACAAGTGACCTAGCATAGCTATGTGTGGATTTATTTAAATGAATAACCTAAGGTAGTGTTAGTGCCTGATTTGTCTGTGGCTTACTTTGATAAAAACGCGCTTCTATGTGTCATGGCCAAAAGCAGACCTTACCGTGCAAGCTAATAGAAGAAAAAGCCCCAGCAACCACCTGAGCAAATAGCATTTTCAGAGAAAATTCTTGCAGCGCGCTGCAGTAAAACCAGCTTATTCGCAAACTGAGTGAATTTCAATGTTGGACAAAGAGAGAGTGCGCATGTAGTTTTGGCTACCCGATTACACGCCAAAGGACCCATCAGCTTACACCATGTGAGCCGATTGACTTGACATATCAGGTGAGCGAGCTGATTGGCTAACAGATAATACGTTTTAAGAACCTATCAGCTTGCGCCATTCAGAGTTGCATGCCTGAATTTAGTCATTAATATAGTAGTAATCATTTCTGTAGTACCCATGTTTAATTTTGTGTTTACTCTGGCTTCACTACAAATGCCACGGTTAAACTATGGTTACTGTTGTAAAACCATGGTAATTTTCGTAAGGGAATTTCACCCTTATTAAATGTATAACTATCAATAAGCAGTGTTGGGTAAAATCTGACCTAAAAATAATTACTTACTGTAATCGAATTAGCATTTGTGGCATAATGTTGATCATGAAGCACCTACATTTTTTTTGTTAAAACTTATTTTATTTGAGCTGTCAAGTTTTTTAAATTGTTGTTTTTGCTGCGGACTAGTGTTTAGCGATTAACTTATTATTTGTCATGAGTGTTATGTTATATACAGGGTTGTGGAGTAACGGGATACATGTAATGGGATTACATATTTAAAATACAAAATATAAGTAAATGTATTCCACTACAGTTACAATTTAAATAATTGGTAATTAGAATACAGTTACATTCAAAAAGTATTTAGATTACTGAAGAGATTACTTTGCATTTTATTGTCATTTAATTTAATATTTAATCCTTTCAGATGGAAAACATTTATACATATAAATGATGCGATCCAAAGTGCATTTGAACAGCGGTGAAACACTTTCTTATGATGTGTTACATTCATACGAGCAGACAGAGAAGTACGTTTGAAGTAAGTTTGGAGCAGAAGAAATAGAAATAAACCTTGTGTAAATTGTCAGCTTTACGCTGAGCTAAAATGCTATTTCTAGCCATTTTACATGCACATGTTACCAGACACGATCATATTTTTATATCAAGAAAATTCACGTTGGATCATAATTTATTTTTTTCTAGTAAGACCTTTGATATTAGGGCAAAAATCATATTCTTGATAATAATTTTTGTATTGTTTTCCCGTAAAAATATCTAAAAATCCTTAAAACAAGATCAATTTGATTTATCTTGTTTAAGAAACAACACTGCAGAAGATATTTGGGTTTTTCAGAGAATGTATTTTTAACATGTGTATTTTGTCTTACTGTACTGGCAGAGTTTTTATAGTCAAAACAAGTGAAAAAATCTACCAGTGCTGAAGAAGTAATCCAAAGTATTTAGATTACATTACTGACGTTGAGTAATCTAACGGAATACATTACAAATTACATTTTACAACATGTAATCTGTAATCTGTAGTGGAATACATTTCAAAAGTAACCCTCATAACCCTGGTTATGTATGCAACAAGTTGTAAAATTGTCTATAACTTCACACAGATGTGGTTGGTAAGTGATTTTATCACGGTAAACACATATTGTTTATGTCTTGTGTCTATACTTTTGAAACAGTGAGTATTTTAATGTTTACAGATTGACCCCATTGACTTCCATTGTAAGTGCCTCACTGGAACACACATTTGTGCTTTATTTAAAGAAAAGGAGAAACGAGTCGAAATTAATTTTTGTTGTAATCAACATTATGCCACTAATGCTGTCGACTGAGCTGAACATTTCAGTGGTTTTTATTTTACAAAAGTAAGCACAGATAACTTGGACTTGTCTGAGGTCTGTATGGTGCCGATCGTCGGGATAAATTCTCCCAGTGGACTCGGGTGTTCGGGATTTCCTGAGAGGTTTGTGGCCCGATCCGTCTCTCCCTCATTAGTGAGCTGTTGATGGATAACGAGGCTAATTGTGCATGTAGAGCCGGACTCTGAACGTGTCCATCTGTCTCAGTCCTGCAGCTGTGAACACTTGTCTGAGGAGTTACTCCAGCTGCTCTCTTTATCTGGACTGTTCCATGTTCTTCTCTCACAACAAGCTCATTACTATTTAAACAATAATATTGTTTACTATTTTAGTTGACTGCAAGGGCGCAGCCACTTTTGGGTGGGCCTCAATAAAAATGGATGGGCCCAAAATGTTTTAAAACCAAATTTCCCTTAACAACAGAGAAGTGGCGCATTCAAACAGTTCTTTCACACTTTCAGAAATCAGAATGTATGCATTATTTTTTTAACTATTTTATAAATATATATTTGAAGTCAAAGAATAAGCTCTAATATTCTAGGTGGGCCTGGGACTAATTTGGGTGAGGCACACCCCGGCCCATCCTGGACTACGCCACTGGTTGACCGTCTGCATCAAAAGCTCTTCAGCTTCGTCCATAATAGCAAGATAACATATCTTAGTTTTTGTTTTATCAGTTCAAAAACAGAACATGAGAAATGTTATTAAGAGCATAATTATTTTTGTGTTGTTGTTTTGGTTGTGTATGATTTCATTTCATGTTTGCCCAAATAACATCATGTTTTCATCCGAAGTGCATTAGTTTAAGTTTGGCAATATTTTGTAAGTTGGTGTTGGACACATTGCATCATGTTAAACTTTTTAAGGAATGTATATTGGTGATTTCGGGGCGCATGTGCCGGTCTCCAACTCGTCACGAGCTATTAATATTTATTTTGGCGCCCTGTAGCACCTTTTCAAACAAAACACTATACAGTTTTTTTCTTGTTTGAGATATGTAAATCTATAATATAGTGATAATGAAAGTACCTTTTACGTGTTGTCAATGAATGTATCGTCCGATACTGATATTAAATAAAAACGTGCTCATCATAAAATATGCCGCAGATCTCACAAAAACATGTCCAGGTCACATTTCACCCCAAAATCAAAAGATACAAAATTATAAATTATATTTTGCATTGTGACATTATTTTCGTGACAATTAAGTATTGTCGTGAGTATTGTTAACTTATGATTTGTTTTTTTAATTCCCATAATAGAGCTCTTCATGTTGTAGTCCAAAACCTGTAAGAAAATAAGCATTTTTGAGCCATGTGTTTCCCTTTGGGATTTCACTATGGGGTTTTGGGTTTGCACATTTATGAGTAAAATAAGGTCTGTGGTAAACATTATTTGAACATACTTGGATGATTCAGTCATACCTCAAACGTGTCTTGTGTATCCGCCATGTTTTTAAAAAGAAGCATGTTGCTAACAACTAAATAAGAACTACTACATGTATGCTTGTGGTAGTTGTAGTCCTAATATAGCAACTTATTAGCAACATAAATGTAAAAACCCAGCGGTCTCAAAATTCACGTTTGAGATGTTATGTTGTAGAACAAAACATCCAAGTATCTTCAAGTAATGTTTACCACAGATCTTCTTTTAAAACCCATAGGGAAATCCCGAGGGAACCCATGGCGAATTAACATTCCATGCAAATTTACGTCACGTCTGAACAGCACTCTTCTTAAAAACTATACACTATAGCTATAGTTGTATAGATTAGCTTGTGTTTACTGAAGCACTGTTGAAATGTATACTTCGATATATGAAGAGAGAATATTTTTAAAGATTTACAGTAAGTACTTTTACTTTTTAAGACTCTCCCTCCCCCAACCTTTAGTTTTGACTTAGGCCAACTTAAATCCCCCATAATTCGCACCCTGCTTATATCTTCAGTCTCAGGTTTCGGTTAACCAGTCTGACCGTCCTGCTTCAGTGTTTTTGTCTTGTTAGGCAGCGTGGTGAGATCTTTAATGTTTCTATCGACGATTTATCCCTCCACACACTGATTTGTTAATTAACACACCCATGGTCTTATCTGTGTGTGAGGTGTTTTATATCTTTATTATGAGAACATGCAGAGCAGACAGCTGTCCAATAAGACAGCACCTCAAATCAGTTGTACAGACGCCCACATAAACACTGAAGGCCACGAGTCACAATAATACAGCACAGATATATGCAAGACAATAATAAATACATGTGCATATCTGCAAATATTTGGACACTTATTCTGCACTTAAAAATGTCTGCACGTTTGAAAAAAGAGAGAGAAAATCTTTTATAATATTTCTAGAGTAACCAAACTACATATTCCTCCATTGTTAGTGATGGTGGTATTTAGTGTACAGGGCGTAAAATCTGTCTACATACACAAACATAAACCCCTCGCGCTGACAGAAAGCGCCAGACCCGCGCAGGACCTCTGGAGGGTGTAAAACCCATCCAACCATCCATTAAGCCGTCGACATGTGGTCTACATCCGAAGGCCATTTCCTGTTAGGCGTGCTCACCGCGCACACTCGAGCCGGTACGTCGCGGCTGATGTGATTCACTCACAGGAAGTGAGATATGATATAGAAACGCTTGTGTTCATGTCCACGCTGAGCGCCGCAGCCCCTCATACTTACAGTACAATGGAAGGATGCCCGCTGTTATTCCAGCACTGCTTACTCAATGGAGCGGTGCACGACTACACTACTCTTGTAGGATGGAGTTGATGATTGACAGCTGGAAGTTCATTTGTGGGCCTCAGTCCGAGTGTGTGTGTGTCTTACAGATCTTGGTCACATTCTTAGGGTGCTTGAGTACTCTTTAAAACAAATGAAGACCCCTTTAAAAGGACAGAGTGAAAGAGAAAACAGTTCTCTTTTGATTCACACGGTCCATGACCTTGAATGTGGACTCAGATCTAGTTAGAAAGGGTCTCAGTCCATTTTTCATTCACACTGCTGTTTTTTTGTGGAACCCAATGCTATTGGATGTTATTGAAACATAATATTGATAGTGATAATGATGTTGATTGATGTTGATAATGATTGTGTCTGTTAGTTTTCTGCTTATAATTATTATTATTCCACCACTGAAGTCTATGGCAGCCCATATAATGGTATGGTATAAAATTGTTAAATTTGGCACACTGATAGGGGAGAGTCTGAAAAGTCCTGGTAGAAAATTTGGGGTCTCTATCTGAAACCGTCTAGCGCCACCAACAGTTCAAAGTTGCACTTATGTTTTCGCTTATAACTTTTGAACTGTGTGGGAAAACGTAATTACGTAGACATGCAATTCTTTTTTCCTGATTCCTTGGCTCATGCCGAGTCGAATGGATACCAATTTGACAATGGTCTCAGTTTCCACTGAATTTCCACAAAATCCAACTAGATTTTCCAGCATTTGTCATTTTAATGAAAATGTTTTTTCACCGCTCCTACAAATTTTGTCAGAAGTGCACAAAATTGTTCTCAGATGATCTTCAGACTAAGCTGCACAAAAATAATCATTTGGATTTTTGATAGTCCAAACCATTGCCGAGAAATGTTCTAATGAATGTAACCGTGAGGCCGTTAAAAGAAGTAAAGGAAGTAAAGTCACACATGCCTTTGCATGGCAAAATTCAGCAGGCAAAAATGACATGGGCGGATGCTGAGCGCATGTGAAATCAGCAGAAAAATAACTGCCAAGCAGCCTCTTTTTAATGCTGCACTTCATACTCTGGCAGAGTTAAGTTAACAAGAAACTCAAAGCTCAGATGATATCCTTGTCAACTGTGTATTCAGTGTAGCTGGGTACGAAGCACCGTCCACTCAGAGGTCACTGCCAAACCAAGTAGCTTCCTATTGGTCAATGCGGCGAAAGGTCGCTGCAAAGTTCACCAAACTTGAGCTCCATGTGAAATCCGCGATGGGAAATTGTTTGCCACCCTAAGCTCATCTCGCAAAATTCACGATCGCGTGGACTCCCATTGAGATGACTGTATTTTGCCCACAGAATTTCACCGTGCAAAGGTATGTGTGACCATGCTTTAAGGCTGTATCTTTACAATGCTTTGAGCTATTGAAACAAAACTTGGTACATGTTATCACAAATGTCCTGAGGCTACGTGACCAGTTTGGAGATAGCATCACCTACTGGTCAAATATTATAAGCAATTATATGGTGTTACAAGTAATTTTTCTCATCTATTTTGAACTGCTTTGCCAAAAATCACCACCGGAGATGCTATTTCCTATTAATTTCACTTATGATGGATCTGCTGCTGTTGGCTTGGCCCCGTAATTGCTGCTTGGCAGCCTATAGAACCATATGGTAAAGAGTTGTGAAATTTGGCACACTGATAGGGGAGAGTCTGAACATTCCTGGTAGCAAATTTGGGGTCTCTATCTGAAACCATCTAGCGGCACCAACAGGTCAAATTTGCACTTACATTTCTACTTTTAAACTTTTGAACCATGTTGGCAAGGAACGTTATTCTTTTTTTCCTCCGATTCCTTTGAATTTTTACACAGATGATCTTCAGACAAAGCAATACAAAAGATATCACTTTTTGTCTGATATTCAAAACCATTCCTGAGAAATGACCTTATGAAGGTGACGGCGAGGACGCCAAACAGGAAGTGAGGCTTTATCTCGGCAATGCTTGAGCGTATTGACATAAAACTTGATGGACTCTATTTTCATGAGTGTGCAAAGTGCAGCGCTACGTGCTATGACCGTGCGCAACATCTTATCCCATTTTCGTTAGAGCGCTAATTCTTTCGTGCCAGGGCAAAGCACAAGTGGGCGTGGGCATGGGTGGGAGTGTTTGCTCTACTGTGGGTGTAGGTGTGCAAACTGTGTGTGTATTGTATGTAAATGAAGTGGCACAAAGCGCAATTTGCTATTTTCTTAAGAGTCTGGTCATTGCGTTAAGACATTGCAATATCACGTCTTAACTCAGCGCAAAGTCTAAATTCAGTTCCTGCATTTGCAGTTTGGAGATTCCACCAGCAGGTGGTAATAAAGTTCATGTCCAAACTCTGAAAATAAAGTGGAACATCAAATAATGTCCTTGACGATCGCTGTTGAAGCCGTTTGTTGAAACAAAAAAATTATGAGATTTGTGTTACATTTTCTAGAGGTCATGGTTTATTTTTTCATTTATTATTATTATTTTGATTGTTACACTACCATCTTCTAATGAATGTACTGTCTTTGTTTATATTGCTGGTGCTGGACAGGGAATGGACTGTAAAATAGGACGGAGATGGTGCTAGAGAAGAACTTCTATTGACCCGATTAGCACCTTGCACATGCAATATCGCCAAACCCACTTGCGCCTAGCCTTAGCGCATGCTTGCACGAAAATACCAACACTTCATAACCATGCCCATTGACTTTGCGCTTATGAGTTAAGGCATTGCGCTGCGCTTAACGTTTGCACGCTTAAAATAGGGCCGGATATGTTTAACCAATTTGGCATATGTTATCACCACCATTTCCTACGAGTGCATGACCAGTTTTGTGACAGCGCCACCTACTGGTGAAGTAGCTATTTTTGCTAATAACTTTACAATAGTTCAATGAGGATTGGTCTTTTTGGATTCCTCAGGTCATTTAACGACACTTTTTTGTTTTTTCAGGCTAGCTACTTACAGCTATATTTATTATTCTAATTATTATAATAATTTGTTAACAAAACAGAACCCAGACCAGACCCACTTGTGTATTAATGCAATAAGTGCATTAACACAGTTTAGTGTTTTCACTATACTCTGGCTTTCTGACTAAAGGTTTAACAATAGGAAGCAACTCGATTTTTTACATTTTTTGAAGAAAATGTGAGTTGCCTGTGTAAAACTCGGCACTATGATTCTGTGATGATATGTGGTTGCTTTCAGGTCTAAACTGCTTTTTGGTCACTAGATATGGCCTGCCACTGGTGGCCACAAGTTTACACATAAAAGAACTGACAGCGTCTTATAATGAAAACGCCATGGTGCTCACCTGAAGCTGAATATTCCCTCACTTGTGCTGAATCAAAACACAAGTTTAGACTTTCATCTCAGGAATTACACTCTCGCTGACCCCATCACGTAAAAGAGAGCGAGGGTGGTTGAGCAAGCAATGCAAAGCAGGGGAGAATTTTACCATGAGCCTTTGTGTTCTCCCAACCGGACGGAAATTTGATTAGTAGCCTTGGTAGCATGACAAAGAAGTCACAATAATCCTCATGATGAGAGATGACAGCTAAACGTACAGCACAGATAAGGCACATGGTGGCTCATAATAAACCCATCAGAATCATTTTTCCATTGTTTCTTTTATTTTCCTGTAGCTCAACTGGATGGCACTAGCAATGCCACCGCCTCGGGTTTGACTACCAGAAAATGCACAAAAAGATATTGCTTGAATGTAATGTAACTAAAAGCGTCTGCCAAATGCATAACTTAATTTATCAATTAGCGCTGTACTTATGAACGTTTGCTTGTGTTTTTAGTATGAGCGATGTAGCTAATGCATTCATGCCGCTGCTGTTCTTCATTGAGAGATTAGTTTCTTATTAACAAAGTTTTAAAAACCATGCTTGGATCAGCCCGTAATGCGATAAAGCCCTGAAATAAGAGGAAACAGCTCTGCAGATGCCAATGTGTTGACATGTGTGACCAGGCTTTTGATGTCATACATTTGACGGCGACCGTAATCGGAATGTGCTATTGAGGGGAAAAAAATAAAACAATGTACGGATCATTTGGTTCTTACTGTGCTCCAGCTTGAGTCCATTATTGATGTCATCTTGATCCAATTTGATGAATTTCAGAGGGTTCGCCCAAAGTAAGGGCCCATCCGGAGCAAAGCGGGGTAATTTTTCTCAGGATTTCACCCCGTTTCTTGGGCTAATACTCTTTCCTAGCACAAGCCTCATAATTTGGGCTAATAGAGATGGCTGATAAATGGTTATTGCATTTATTTTTGTGTTAACATCTAAGATTTTAGATGCTAGAGCATATCTCTTTCAAGTTGACCTTCGTCCAGCTCTTCTCTTTTGTGATTGTAAATGAATGCCAAGTCTTGCAGATTTTCATTCAAGACTAAACAAGAAACAGGTTGTACTAGAACGAAGTCGCTTTTAACAAGGTGCTGATAAATCTAAAGCAATGCCAAAGGTTCTGAGCTTTAATGCGTCTCTCGAGATGGCAGAAAAACGCAATTCATCGTCGACTCCTGTGCATGTGGGTCGGGTTGGGTTATAAACTGGTTACCAATTTGTTTTCTAAATTAAAATCCGTTTAGCTCCACCCTTAGTCAACCCAAGACCTTGTCTCAATACATTAAATCTAATTTACTTTTTTTGGCTGATTTCCTCATTTGATCCTCCTGCGGTTGGCTGAGGTAATGGTGCTATCGTTGCCATGTTACATTTGACGATGACAAGCATCATGACGGGGAAGTGGAAGGTCATGCCCTCACGCTGCGTCCAATCGCCACGGGCTGTTTAAAGCTCCGTCTCTCAGTCAGCTTTCATTGAGTCTGGCAGGAATGAACTTTGCACCCTGTTGCATGAACTTGCGGAGGTGAGGAGGTGAAAGGTAGAACATGGTTATGGATGGAAGATCATTTGAAGTGAATGTTTCAGAAGATCAGACAGAAAATTAGCTCATCTCTGTGTTCTCTGATATTTCGCCATAAACTGTCTTATATTTCATTGATAAGAATATTGTTCACTATTGTGTCTCAAAAAGTAAATGAGAACTAATATAAATTGAATGCTTACCGTAATTAATAAAACATCGGTAATAAATTACTGCACTGTATATTTACCACGGTCGTATCTGGTCTGTATAGGCACAATTCAATCCTCCACTTTTCCCAAAATAACGTAAAATTGAGTAATTGTCAACAGAGATATCTTATAGGCCTATATTTTTCATACTGCCATATATGCATATACAGTCATTTTCATACCATCTAAATGTGTGTTTCTTCAACTTTGGGCACTTCTAGAACTCATTAAAACATTTTTCACACTCTCACTAGTTTATCTAATTAGTCTACTAACAATGTCTAACAGTGTGCGTTCATGCATCACAGGAGATTTGTGTCATTTTTGTGTCATTTCCAGCACATCTCAAATTCTGTTTTGTGTTTAATAGAATTCTGTGCTGGAAATGACGCTGATGGAAATGACATTTTGTCTTGCTAAAGCTAATTTCATAGCCAACATTTTATGTATCCTAAATACACACAATTAAATAATATTTTTACACTTTTGTGCATAAGTGATATTTGCTTTGATTTATCTTTGTTTTCTTCAAACATCACTTGTCTCATATTAAATCTCAAGCATGCTCTTGGTTAACAAATACACTTAATTTTGAAAAAGAGGGCATGAGAGTGCCTGAAGTTGAAGAAACACCCATGTATATCAGAGGTCGACCGATAGTGGATTTTGCCGATACCGATAACTAAAGGCGCGGTCACACGTACCTTTGCACAGCAACATTCCGCAGGCGAAATACAGATATTTCAATGGGAATCCCTGCAATCGTGAATTTCGTATGATGGACTTCCAGTGGCGAAGAATTTCCCCTTGCGGATTTCACGTGGAGTTCAAGTTTGGTGAACTTTGCGGCGAACTTTCGCCGTGTTGACCAAAAGGAAGTTGCTTGGTTTGGCAGTGACCTCTGAGTGGGCGGTGCTTCGTACACAGCTAAACTGAATATACACAATGGGCAAGGATTTCAACTTCACTCTGCCAGAGTATAAAATGCAGCATTAAAAAGAGACTGCTTGGCAGTTATGGCTGAATTCACACACGCTCAACGTCCGCCCACGCCATCTTCGCCCCGCGGAATTTATTTTCTTTTATTTATTTATTTATTTTTTTATTCTCTCCCCTTTACTCCCCAATTTGGAATGCCCAATTCCCAATGCGCTCTAAGTCCTCGTGGTGGTGTAGTGACTCGCTTCAATCCGGGTGGCATAGGACGAATCTCAGTTGCCTCCGCGTCTGAGACCGTCAATCCGCGCATCTTATCATGTGGCTTGTTGAGCGTGTTACCGCGGAGACGTAGCGCGTGTGGAGGCTTCACGCTATTCTCCGCGGCATCCACGCACAACTCACCACACGCCCCACCGAGAGCGAACCACATTATAGCGACCATGAAGAGGTTACCCCATGTGACTCTACCCTCCCTAGCAACCAGGCCAATTTGGTTGCTTAGGAGACCTGGCTGGAATCACTCAGCACGCCCTGAATTCGAACTCGCGACTCCAGGTGTGGTAGTCAGCATCAATACTCACTGAGATACCCAGGCCCCCCACCCGCGGAATTTCTTCATGCAAAAGGCATGTGTGACCGCACCTTAGGTAAGTTCGTGGAAAAGACAGATTAATTGATCTGTGGAATGATTTATAAAAATTGTCTTAGTCTTTCCTTACTATGACGGGCACAGAAACAGAGACAACAGTTTTGGTGAGATTTGGTGCATAATGCAGGACTTTTAGCTATAAACAAGCCCGAAATACACCAGGGACTCTTATTTTGAAATGAGTTAGACTTGGCTCCGTTGTAATGCTCTATACTTAAGTATTAGCCAAATTAACCTTTTAATAGCCTATATATTCACCAGATGATGGTATATGTAGTTGGAGACATGATATGTGCGCTGACGTTGCACGTTTCGATATGGTCGCGTAATTCAATGCATGTCCTTGCTTTAATTTAGATACTTGTTAATATAATAAAAATAACAAAATATGCATTGAAGTGATGATAAAAATATGGATGAATATTGTCAATGATGAAAAATTAAGAAACACAGAGGAATACAAAAAAAAAAAAAAAAAAGTATCTGCAACTATCAACATGATTTTTACCGATAACCGATAGTGGCAAAAAGCAACTATCGGCACAGATTAATCGGTAAAACCGATATATCGGTCTACTTCTAATATATATGCAAATATAAACAAGCCCTGATTTAAAAATTACATGGTTAAGGAGGGTTCCCGCAAAGCATGGTGCAAATATATGATCAAAAATCCAAAAGTATGAGAATTATTGTGCTATACTGGGATTTAAGGTTATAAGGGAAACATGGACAGGACGTGAAATGAGCATCAAGAGACGTACAAACCAGGAAACAAGTGTTTTTGCACACGTTTCCGCATTGCAAATACAATAGCTGTCATCAGCCGACACTTTCAATAAAAGTTTCAACTGGAGCAGAGCCAATCGTACACAGGAAGTCACATTACATCATGCATTTAGTGCTCGAAATAGAGTATTGCCAATCTGAAAAAAAATTAAATGAAATAATAATAATTGTGTAACATCTAAAACTACTTTAAATACACAGTCACACTGCAGGATTACTGAAGTGAACTGCAAAAAGATGATTACAAAGATGTTACAGCACCAAAAATATGCACTCTTACTTCTAAAATTGATTCCAAATTTCTATTTAGAATTTTTATAATGTAACAGATTTTTTATTACAACTTTGCCCATTACCCTGATTTTGTGTTGCATGTAAACACCTTTAGTGGCCTTCTTACTAGCCCACCAATGTCCTCATTCAGACACAGTTTATAAAATCCTGCTCTAATTCACGGTTCTCAAATGAGCATTTAATCAGAACTCGACCCAATTAAAGTGACAGTGCAGACAGAAGCTTCAGCTCACACCCGCTGCTCACACCACTTCAATATGAATTCCTTCCTGTGCTTTTTAACACCTGCTGCTGGGAGTCTCTCCGGGCTCTGGAGGGGGGGTGTGGGGCTTGGGGTATTGGGGAACGGGGGACGTTTCACTATCTGACACTCGGAGCAACACCTGGGTGGGCCAGTGAGCTGCAGCTGCTGTGAAGACCACAGAATCGACACACTGAGCTTTTACATTTCAATTTAATCTACTTAAATCCTGTTATGAAAACACAGAGCGTACAGTGCGCTCTCACTGAGCAAATGTTGCTGTCTTTCCTAATTATCCCATTAATGAAGAAATTAATAATGCTGCTAACTTTTACTGATGTCAAAGAGCCTTTAAATTGTTGCCGAAAGTCTACACTTGCCAAAACAACCGTGGTTTCATGGTACAGTGATGGTATCAGATGATAATACCATAGTAATTATTTAAATACCATGGTACTGAATGATTACTGTATTCATATACTATGGTATTACTGTGGTACGTGCCCAAAACAAGATATTACCATGGTATATGACCAAACAAACATTATTGTACCATAGTACCTGCCCAAAAACATGGTATTACCATGGTATATTCCTAAAAGTGTGGTATTACCATGGTACAATCTCCAAAAACATGATATTACTATGGCACGTTTCCAAAAAACACAATATTACCATGGTGAAAGCCCAAAAACATGGTATAACAATGATACAATCTCCAAAAAACACAATATTACCATGGTACATACCAAAAAACATGGTATTACCATGGTATATTCCTAAAAGTGTGGTATTACCATGGTACAATCTCCAAAAAACACGATTTTACTGTTGCACGTTTCCAAAAAACACAATATTACCATGGTTCATGCCAAAAAACATGGTTTTACCATGGTATATTCCTAAAAGTGTGGTATTACCATGGTATATTCCTAAAAGTGTGGTATTACCATGGTACAGTCTCCCAAAAATCTTGATATTACCATGAGAAGTTTCCAAAAAACACGATATTGCCATGGTACATGCCCAAAACATGGTTTTACCATGGTATATTCCTAAAAGTGTGGTATTACCATGGTAAAATCTCCAAAAAACATGATATTACCATAGTACCTGCCTAAAAACATGGTATAACCATGGTATATTCCCAAAAGTGTGGTATTACCATGGTAAAATCTCCAAAAAACATGATATTACCATAGTACCTGCCCAAAAACAAGGTATTACCATGGTATATTCCTAAAAGTGTGGTATTACCATGATACAATCTCCAAAAAACATGATATTACCATAGTACCTGCCCAATAACAGGGTATTACTTATGGTATATTCCTAAAAGTGTGGTATTACCATGATACGATCTCCAAAAAACACGATATTGCCATGGTACATGCCCAAAACATGGTTTTACCATGGTATATTCCTAAAAGTGTGGTATTACCATGGTACAATCTCCAAAAACATGATATTACTATGGCACGTTTCCAAAAAACACAATATTACCATGGTACATGTCAAAAAACATGGTTTTACCATGGTATATTCCTAAAAGTGTGGTATTACCATGGTAAAATCTCCAAAAAACATATTACCATAGTACCTGCCTAAAAACATGGTATAACCATGGTATATTCCCAAAAGTGTGGTATTACCATGGTAAAATCTCCAAAAAACATGATATTACCATAGTACCTGCCCAAAAACAAGGTATTACCATGGTATATTCCTAAAAGTGTGGTATTACCATGATACAATCACCAAAAAACATGATATTACCATAGTACCTGCCCAATAACAGGGTATTACTTATGGTATATTCCTAAAAGTGTGGTATTATCATGGTACAATATCCAAAAAACATGATATTACTATGGCATGTTTCCAAAATACACAATATTACCATGGTATATTCCTAAAAGTGTGGCTTTACCATGATACAATCTAAAAAGATAAGTTATATTACCATATTACCACATGGTAAATACAGTGCTCACTCCCGCTGCCAGCTCTTGTCTTGATGCTACACCTGAGACTACACCTGAGTGTAGTGTTTTTAGATTTCTTTATTGGTAAGGTTGATGATTTACGATCTTGCTTTAGCACTAGTAGTCATGACCCCTCTGATCCAGTCACTTGTTCTGTTTTGTTTGATCGGTTTGAACCTAAATCTCTTACTGAGTTGATAGATATAGTCCAACAGATAAAGCCTACCACCTCTTCTGTTGATGTCATTCTCAGAGAGGTGCTGGACACTGTTGGTTCTAGTGTGTTGACTATGACGAATAGCTCCTTATATAATGGCATTGTTCCATCCTGCTTAAAGCAAGCAGTGATCCAGCCACTTCTTAAGAAGCCAAATTTGGATCCAACCAACCTTAATAATTTCCGGCCCATTTCTAAACTGCTCATGGTGACGAATGATTTACTGCTCACTTTGGATACTGGTAGACCTGCAATTTTTATGTTGCTCTATCTTAGTGCTGCTTACGATACAGTTGATCATACTATCCTCCTAGACCGTCTTAGGTGTGAAGTTGGTACTAATGGCACAGCCTTAGATTGGTTTACATCTTACTTTTCAGATAGGAGTGTTAGGATTGGGAATTCTTCCTCTCCCTATGCACCTTTCACTTGTGGGGTACCTCAAGGTTCCATATTAGGCCCAATTTTCTTTTCTTTATAAACGCTTCCCCTGGGTTCAATTTTAAGGAAATATAACATTTCATATCATTGTTATGCCGATGATACACAGCTGTATATCCCACTTAGTTCTGATGATTAATATTCCAACATTTTTAAAAGCTTTGAAGATATTAAATGCTGGACAGCAAAAAACGTTCTCCAGCTAAGTGAGAGCAAGACTGAAATTGTTGTGTTTGGCCTCCCTAGCTCTGTCTCTGATATCACTAGCAATCTAGCGACCCTGTCATTAAATGTTCACCCCTTTGCAAAAAACTTGGGAGTGATCTTTGACACGGCTCTAAATTTTGAAAAACAAATAAGTGCTGTGGTGAAGGGCAGCTTTTTCCAACTCAGGTTGATTGCTAAATTAAAACCATAACTCTAATTTAAGGATTTGGAGATAGTTATGCATGCCTTCATCTCAGACTTGACTATTGTAATGCACTGTACATGGGTCTTAGTCATTCATCTCTGTATCGCTTGCAGTTTGTCCAAAATGCAGCTGCTAGGTTGCTGACTGGAACAAGGAAGAGGGAAAATATTTCACCTGTTCTAGCATCTCTTCATTGTCCTATACAGGATTCATTTTTAAGATTTTGTTATTTGTTTTTAAAGCTATTAATGGTTTAGCCCTATCTTATCTCTCAGAACTCCTTAATCATCAACAATCCTCCAGGACTCTCAGATCCTCTGTTAAACTTCTCCTGCATTCACCACGCTCACGCTTGAAGTTTAAAGGGGATTATGCCTTCTCTGTAGTTGGCCCTAGACTATGGAATAACATACCTATGGACATTAGATCTGCTCCTACGCTTCACATTTTAAAATCACGTCTGAAGATGTAGCTATATTCTTTAGCTTTTGTATGAATGTATACTGTATTGTTTATTGTTTTTAATGTAATTTTTTTTATTTCCCCTTAATTCATTGTTTTATTTGCCCATGTACAGCACTTTGGTATGCACTTGTTGTTTTTAAATGTGCTCTATAAATAAATTGACCTTGACCATGACACATTTCCAAAAAACACAATATTGCCATGGTACATGCCCAAAAACATGGTTTTACCATGGTACAATCTCCCTAAAATTTGATATTACTATGGCACTTTTCCAAAAACACGATATTGCCATGGTACATGCCCAAAAACATGGTTCCCTATCTGTCACTCACTCGACGTTGGTGTCGATGTAGTGACACTAGGGGTCACTCTTGGGAGCCCGAGACACCTCTGGTCTTTGATAAAAGGCCAATGAAAATTGGCGAGTGGTATTTGCATGCCACTCCCCCGAACATACGGGTATAAAAGGAGCTGGTATGCAACCACTCATTCAGATTTTCTCTTCGGAGCCGAACGGTCATGCTCATTGAGCTGAATACTACTGTTCATTCACCTGCTGGATCTGACGGCGCATTTCAGCGGCTTCTCCCTCCTCTGCACTGGTGCACTGCAGAGAATGCCCCTGGGCGCTTCGGCAGAAAAACTAGAGAGTATATTTTCTGAAAGAGCATTTTTCCCCTCTAAAAGAGTATATATTTCTCTAAAAGAGCGCACACACGGAACGTCTTTTTAAAGACGCGTCTTTTTAAAGATGCTTTTCCGATTGTGTGTTATTCCTGGTTGTGCTCGTTATCTCTCGCCTTCTAACGGTCACGATCACTGTCTTTCGTGTCTGGGCACTGCTCACGCGGAGACAGCGTTCGTGAATGGTCACATTCTCATTGCGAGAATGTGTCCATGGCAACGTTGCGGTCGCGGCTCGCCTTCGTAAGGAAGCGAGCCACCCCAGAGGCTCCCGCCTCGGTCCTTTTACCCACGGGTTTGAGGCCAGCGCGGCTAGCACTGGGGGCGATTTGGGGACCCCAATGGGACCGCCTCCGCCGGGTATCCCCCCGCGGAACTCCCATCCCCCAGCACGCTCGTCTGCCCCGATCGGGCTTCCGGGTGAGTCCGCCGGCTCGTCTCACGGCGAGTTCGACCTCTTATTCGGAGCCCGCGAAAGTGATGAGCTCTCGAGCGCAGCATCGGAGAGCGGGCTCGTCCAGTCGGAAGCCTCGGCTGGGCTCCTCCCTTCGGGGTCGATCGCCCAGTCACAGGCTGACGCGGAGATGACGACATGCTTTCCCGGACAGCCGCGAGCGTCGGTTAGAGTGGATTTCACCGCTCTTCCCTGAACCCTCGCGGCTCTGTGATTGGTTCCTGGGCTCGCGGCGCCGCTCAAAGCCACGCCCCGCCCCGTTCCTTTCTTCCCGGAAGTGCATGAAGAGCTGACAAGATCGCGGGAGGCACCTTTTACTGCCCGGTCCCGATCTTTTCAGCTTCCCCGCTCTCACTACCCTCGATGGTGGGGCGGCCAAGGGTTATTCGGCAATCCCCCGGTGGATAAAGGTGCTCGCGGTGCACCTATGCCCGCAGAGCGCCGCCACCTGGCGTGGGTGCCCAAAGCCCCCATCCAAGGCCTGTAGGTTTACGTCGTCTCTGACGGTCAAAGCCTACGGCGCTGCTGGACAAGCCGCCTCCGCCCTGCACGCCATGGCTCTCCTGCAAGTCTGCCAAGGCGCTAAAGGAACTGCACGAGGGTAGTTCCGCCCCGGGATTGATGCAGGAACTGCGCTCGACGACCGACCTCGCTCTCCGAGCGACGGAGGTCACTGCACGGTCTCCCGGGCGGACGATGGCCACACTAGTGGTCCAGGAGCGCCACCTTTGGCTCAACCTGGTCAAGATGGGTGAGGCCAACAGGACACGATCCCTTGCTGCCCCCATTTTCCAGGCGGGCCTATTCGGCGACACTGTCGAGGACTTTGCCCAGCAGTTCTCGATGGTAGAGCAGTAGATGGATGCTAGCCGGCTTGTCCTGCCCCGGCGTGGCTCAAGATCCCCCCATCTACTCATCGCCGAGGGCGTCCCCCTGCGGTGACTGCACCGGCTCCGCCGCAGCCCGCCCCTCCGGCCCGGCCCCGGCGTGGAGCCCACCGCAGGAAGCCGACGCCACCCGTCTCACAGCCGGCACCGAAGAACCCACGGAGGTCTTCGAAGCGCCCCTGAGACGGGCGACCCAGGGACAACGAAACCCGCTGCTCTGGAGCTGGTAAGCAGATCTTCTTTTTGTTACCTTTTGCATTTAATTGCGCTGCATGCCCAAGTGGCTGCAGTACTCAAGAGCTCCGCAAGAGTGGTTTCCTTGTTCCCTGGGTCACATATTCGGTGTGTACGGCTGGCATCACGACCACCGTCCACCACTCCATTTGGCAGGTTGGCGCTCCAGCGGCGGTCTCCCGCCCTGAGCGCCCAGCTGTGGCACAAATCCGCCCCCGATGTGACAGTCTCCACGGGTCATGAGGACAGGCCTCTTCCTCCCCCGTCCCAGGCTGTTCCGGGGGTGGTCACAAGGAGCCAGGTAAGTGCTTCGATGTCCTCTGACTCAGCACGGCCACGATGGGGTGTGGCACCTCAAGCTCCGCCCCGCCGCGAGGCCCCACCCGCCGGTACATCCGATGACGTTGTCCCTTTGGTCCCCCTTGCGCGGAACTCGGGTGCATGGCTTGCGCTTTCCAGTCCGTCGCGAGGGCCGGTCCGGACCGTCCGACTCGGCTGCACGATTCACTTCGCTGGGCATCCGCCCAGGTCCAGCGGTGTCCACTTCACCTTGGTGAAAGATGGAAACGCTGCTACCTTGCGCGGAGATCGCTACCCTCCTACGGAAGGACGCGATAGAACCTGTCCCTCCAGCCGAGATGAAGAGGGGGTTTTACAGCCCCTACTTCATTGTACCGAAAAAAGGCGGTGGGTTGCGGCCAATCTTGGACCTGCGAGTACTGAACCGGGCCTTACACAGACTCCCGTTCAAGATGCTGACGCAAAGACGCATTCTAGCGAGCGTCCGGCATCAAGATTGGTTCGCGGCGGTAGACCCGAAGGATGCGTACTTTCACGTCTCGATCCTTCCTCGACACAGACCCTTCCTGCGGTTTGCGTTTGAGGGTCAGGCGTATCGGTACAAGTCCTCCCTTTCGGCCTGTCCCTGTCTCTTCGCGTCTTTACGAAGATCGCAGAGGCTGCCCTTGCCCCGTTAAGGGAGGTGGGCATTCGCATTCTCAACTATCTCGACGACTGGCTAATCCTAGCTCACTCTCGAGACGGGTTATGCGCACACAGGGACCTGGTGCTCTCACACCTCAGCCGACTAGGGCTTCGGGTCAGCTGGGAAAAGAGCAAGCTCCTCCCGGTTCAGAGCATCTCTTTTCTCGGTTTGGAGTTGGACTCAGTCTCCTTGACGGCGCACCTTATGAACGAGCGCGCCCAGTCGGTGCTGGCCTGTTTGAAGGCGTTCAAACAGAAAACAGCGGTTCCACTGAAACATTTTCAGAGGCTCCTGGGGCATATGGCGTCCTCGGCGGTGGCCACCCCGCTCGGGTTGATGCATATGAGGCCGCTTCAGCACTGGCTCCAGACTCGAGTCCTGAGACGGGCATGGCGCCACGGGACACACCACGTGGCCATTACGTCGGTCTGTCACCGTCTTTTCAGCCCTTGGACCGACCTTTCGTTTCCACGAGCAGGTGTTCCGCTAGAACTGGTCTCCAGGCGCGTCGTGGTCACGACAGACGCCTCCAAAATGGGCTGGGGCGCTGTTGGCAATGGGCACGCAGCTGCCGGCCTCTAGACGGGTCCGCAGCTGCGTTGGCACATCAACTGCCTCGAGTTACTGGCAATTCTGCTCGCCCTGCGGAGGTTCCGGCCGTTGATCCAGGGCAAGCACGTGCTAGTTCGGACAGACAGCACGGCAGCGGTAGCATATGTCAACCGCCAAGGCGGTCTGCGCTCCCGCTGTATGTCATAACTCGCCCGCCGTCTCCTCCAACGGAGTTAGCAGCACCAAGTCGCTGCAAGCCACTCACATCCCGGGCAACCTCAACACTTCGGCGGACGCGCCGTAACAACAGGTTACCCTCAAGGGAGAGTGGAGACTCCACCTTCAGGTGGTCCAGCTGATTTGGAGTCGATTCAGTCAGGCACAGGTGCACCTGTTCGCCTCCCAAGAATCCTCCCACTGCCCGCTCTGGTACGCCCTCACCGAGGCCTTCCTCGGCATAGACGTGCTGGCACAGCTGGTCCCCTGGCATTCGCAAATATGCGTTTTCCCCAGTGAGCCTGCTCGCACAGACCCTGTGCAAGGTCAGGGAGGACGAGGAGAAGGTCGTCCTGGTAAGCACCCTACTGGCCCGCCCAGACGTGGTGCTCGGACCTCACGCTCCTCGTGACAGCTCCCCCCGGGCAAATTCCCCTGAGTAAGGCCCTTCTTTCTCAGGGAAGGGGCACCATCCGGCACCCGCGCCCAGACCTCTGGAATCTCCATGTCTGGCCCCTGGACGGGACGCGGAAGACCTAAGCCGTCTCCCACCTGCGGTGGTAGACACATTCACTCAGGCTAGGGCTCCCTCTACGAGGCGCCTGTATGCCTTTAAGTGGTGTCTGTTCGCTAAGTGGTGTTCTTCCCATCAGGAAGACCCCCAGAGGTGCGCAGTCAGATCAGTGCTTTCCTTCCTGCAAGAGAGGTTGGAAGGGAGGCTGTCCCCTTCCACCTTGAAGGTGTACGTTGCTGCCATAGCAGCACACCATGACGCAGTCGACGGTGAGTCCTTAGGGAAGCATGATCTGATCATCAGGTTCCTAAGAGGCGCCAGGAGGCTGAATCCCTCCAGGCCACGCCTTGTTCCCTCATCGGACCTCTGTAGTTTTTCAGGGTCTACAGAGAGCCCCCTTTGAGTTTTGCAGTCAGCCGGGCTTAAGGCACTCTCCTTGAAGACTGCCCTCCTGACTGCGCTCACTTCCATCAAGAGGGTAGGTGACCTGCAAGCGTTCTCTGTCAGCGAAATGTGCCTGGAGTTCGGTCCGGGCTATTCTCACGTGATCCTGAGACCCCCGACCGGGCTATGTGCCCAAGGTTCCCACCACTCCTTTTAGAGACCAGGTGGTGAACCTGCAAGCGCTGCCCCAGGAGGAGGCAGACCCAGCCCTGGCGTTGCTGTGTCCGGTGCGCGCTTTGCGCATCTATTTGGATCGCACGCAGAGCTTTAGACTCTCTGAGCAGCTCTTTGTCTGCTTCGGTGCACAGCGGAAAGGAAGTGCTGTCTCCAAGCAGAGGATCGCCCACTGGCTCATTGACGCCATAACTATGGCATGTCTCGCCCAAAACATGCCGCCCCCAGTAGGGCTACGAGCCCATTCTACTCGTGGTGTAGCGGCTTCTTGGGCCCTGGCCAGAGGTGCCTCTCTAACAGACATTGCAGAGCAGCGGGCTGGGCAACACCCAACACCTTTGCAAGGTTCTACAACCTCCGGGTGGAACCGGTTTCGTCCCAGGTAGTGGCACGCAACACAAGCGGATAAGCCCGGGATAGCCGGCCGGGTGTATCGCTTGCACATAGCGCCTTCCACCTCCTTTTGAGCTGAAGACGTGCGCTGTTAATTCCCAGTAGTGTTCACAAAGGTTGTTCCCTGGTTGACTTCCTCCGAGCCCTGTGGCAGTCGAGTTTTCGGAGAGACTCGCTGCCGGCCCAGTACACGCGCTAACTAAGAGCCCAGTTCTGGGGTAGGTGCTCCGCATGTGGCGGTTCCCTGTAAGGCTAACCCCATGCGATCTATATCTTCCGCTAGTTCGTTGCCCTACTGGCAAACTGCGTCTTCCTTGGGCAGAGCCCCTCAGTCTCCATGTTGTAGTAACTCCTCCCCCATTGGGTAGGATCTACCTTGAAGGCTCTCCACATGGTTGGAAAGACCATGTGATGTATTCTTCCACTTAAATATCCCCCCCTCTCTTGGGGCGAGGTGTGGTCTCCGCGGTGTCCTCCCCTTGGGAGGGACACCCCCCGACTAGACCTGGCGGCCCAGTCGGATAATCCCCCTTCTTTTTTAGGGAGTGGAAAAAGAGAAGGGGAAAGAGGCCATGACTGGGTTAAGCCTGTCTCTATCTCTGGGTAGTCGACTTGTCCCCAAAAAGGGCCGTTCGACACTCATAACTGTGTTGGGGGAGGTTACGTGTCGACCTGGTGTGCTGGCTATGAGGCACACAGCAAGTCTGCCCACCACACACCGCCAGTTCACGTAACACAGTTTAGCCTTGTGGCGTTTTGTATAGGGACCCCTAGTGTCACTACATCGACACCAACGTCGAGTGAGTGACAGATAGGGAACGTCATGGTTACTGGTGTAACCTCCGTTCCCTGATGGAGGGAACGAGATGTTGGTCCCTCCTGCCACAACGCTGAACTACCCGCTGAAATGGCCGGACCTTATATCGGCTCCTCAGCGTAAAACCTGAATGAGTGGTTGCATACCAGCTCCTTTTATACCCGTATGTTCGGGGGAGTGGCATGCAAATACCACTCGCCAATTTTCATTGGCCTTTTATCAAAGACCAGAGGTGTCTCGGGCTCCCAAGAGTGACCCCTAGTGTCACTACATCGACACCAACGTCTCGTTCCCTCCATCAGGGAACGGAGGTTACACCAGTAACCATGACGTTTTACCATGGTACAATATCCAAAAAATTTGATATTACCATGGCACATTTCCAAAAAACATGATATTGCCATGGTGCATTCCCAAATACATGGTTTTACCATGGTACAATATCCAAAAATTTTTATATTACTATGGCATGTTTCCAAAAAACACGACATTGCCATGGTACATGCCCAAAAACATGGTTTTACCATGGTACAATATCCAAAAAACGTGATATTACCATGGCACATTTCCAAAAAACACGATATTGCCATGGTACATGCCCAAAACACGGTTTTACATGGTACAATCTCCAAAAAACATGATATTACTATGGCACGTTTCCAAAAAACATGATATTGCCATGGTACATGCCCAAAAACATGGTTTTACCATGGTACAATCTCCAAGAAACACAATATTACCATGGTACAATGTACAAAAAACATGATGTTCCTATGGCACATTTCCAAAAAGCATGATATTACCATGTACATGCCCAAATACATGGTTTTACCATGGTACAATCTCCAAAAAACACAATATTACCATGGCACGTTTCCAAAAAAACACGATATTGCCATGGTACATGCCCAAAAATATTTTCATTTCCATGAAACAACAGCTGTGTCTCGTTTGGAAGTTGCATGCTAGGTTGAACGCGTCCTTTGAAGGCTGCAGTATACCGAGCGTCCTGCTTTAAACAAATCTTGTATAAACGAGACGGCCTTCGTTGGACAAACGGAAACGTAATGTAACATGGTTGCTATGACATCACGCCACTCTTTAACAAACACGAGCGCTTTGAGTGAGAAGGGAACAAAGTCCCTCTGGAAGGGAGTGTATGAGGTACATTTTAGGAGAGTTATAATGATATAAAGAGAAAAGAAAATAGATTTTACAGGTATACTTTTAGTCTAATACTTTATTTTAATTATATATATTAATATAATTATACATATTATATACTTTGCACCCATCTACTGAGGTACTTCAATTTGGGAATTAACATTACTTGCGTTTGAACATCATATTTACGGGCAAATTGGCGTATTTTTTTTTTTTTAGACATTTCCGTTGAAGCAAAGAATTGTGGGTTGTGAGTGCCCACGAAGGATACACCTCATGCATCCTCCGAATTCCCGTGAAAGAAGGTCACATTCGAAGGCTGCATTCGAAGTGTCCTATTCGCTTTTTTGACGAGACGAGACGGCCTCAATGACGTATGCGGCCGAGAAATGTGACCTCCGGAGGATGCAGCCTTCCAAACGAGACAGCCATAGTAACAAATAATAAAAAACATGGTATTAACTTATGTCCAAAAACCCCCCCCAAAAAACATGGTGCTGTATTACCGTGGTGTCATATCCCTAAACATTGTATTACCGTGGTACAATGTTAAAATAATAATATAGCATAGAACATGCCCAAAAAACGTGTCATTACTATGGTACCATGTCCATTACATTACACATGTCATGTAGTATAATAATATCCCCCCCACCCAAAAAATAAATAAATAAACAATGCTGGCATTGTACTCTCTGGTACCTTTTTGTTAGCAACTTCAGACAGCTTTTCTATTCTGGAGTGTCTGGATGTTTCATACTCATTCATATCTGCTACTGATCTGCTGAGCTGGAGGGGGAAGCCCGAGATGCCCACCTCAAACTCTAGACAAATCTGCCATCTGGAAGTCTGTCACGAATACCAGCATGTGTGGATGGAGCTCACGCACTGAACCCAACAGTTCACACCCACCTCGAACCCTTATCACCTGCATCGCATCCTCTCTTGCTCCCCCCTCAGATCTGGAGTTGTGAAGGTGGGGTCACTTTTCTCTGAAAGGAATGGCCACTTCAATTCACTCATTCGCTTGTTTTCATTCATTCATTCGCGACCACTAACTGAATTGGATGCAGCCAGACGGTGCTCTGATTTGCATCATGATTATATTAAGGGGATTTTTCTCAGTTCAGAGAGAGTTTGAATGTTCTCTAGTGAGCTGTCTCACTGTCTACATAGGGATATCCCTTCTAAGGTAGCATCCTAACTGAAATGGAACCTTAAAGTGACTGATTTGGAACATTATAAATAGGCATCAACCCTGTGCGCTTCACGTGAGGAGCGATATTTGTTGTTCACGCGATAAAAATAGCTCTCCTCACATGAGGCTCACAAATGAGTTTGGTGTTAGCATGCACATGCATGTACATTTCTGAAATGTCATGCAGATGTACATCTGTTTAATAACCTAAAAAACATCTTCCAGATGTCAAATAGATGTCTGGGTGATGTACGTGTGCTATCAGGGTTAAGTATTAAAATTAGGTACTCTGATAGCACACGTACATCACCCAGACATCTATTTGACATCTGGAATATGTCTTTTTTTAGCTTGTTTGCTCATCTGCAATACGTAAATAAGACGTTTCTTCTCAGATGTTCATAAGACATTCAGCAGATGTATTTGAGACCTTTCCCAGATAGCACACGTACATCTCCGAGATCATTAGAAAGCATCAGATTCTAATTAACATCTGCTAAACATCTTAAAAAGATCAGTGTAACACAGTTCAATGGAAACGAGGAGGCGAGAACCGGCATAACAATATAAATAATAGTTAAATAATAAACTTAACCAAAAAGACACAAACATAAACAGGTGTCGGACAGCTGCGCGTAACTCTCTCTCTGTCGCACTGCCGTCTCCGGTCGCCCTTATCCCTCTTGGGCTTAATCAGCCTAATTAGGGGCCAGGTGTGCGGAATCATGACCCAGCCCCGCCCTCTGCCCTGCCACATTCCTCCCTCGTTCTCTCAGGCCGGGGAGCCCCCGGCATGACGTACACTGGGGGGGGGGGGCATGCCCTTCCGGCCTCATCTGCCAGCAGGTCATCCCCATCTTCCTGGATCTAGGGAGGGGACAAGGGGAGGGAAACAACAATAACAAAAAAAACATGTTTTTACCAAAACAGTGATATTACCAACAAAAAAAAAACACAATAATAATATTTAAAAAGAGAGGGAAAGGCCAACGTGGAGCGGAAGTGGGAGAGAGAGAGGAGAGAGAGAAAAAAAATTATTTGTTCTCTGATACGTTGTAGCCTGGTCCCCGGCCACTCCTCCACCCTCTAGCGGACGACAGCCACGCCTCCCCGGGCGGATCGGAGGCAGTCCTCTGGCCCCTGGTGGACGGAATGCCCCGCTGCATTTCCGGTGGACAGAAGGGGTCTTCCCCGCCCCTGGCAGCGGTCCTCCCACTCCAGACAGTCAGCCAGGAACCCCTCCCTGCTCGTGGTTGGCGGTTCTCTGACTCTGCCATGTTTTAGCGACTGGTAGGTGTCTCCTCCTCCCCTGGCAGCGGCTCTGACCGCTCCAGGCGGTCGGTTAGGAGCCTCTCCTCCCCTCGCAGTCGCAGCCATTCCTCCGCTCTCAGGCGGCCGGGCTCCTCCGTCCCCCAATGGATGGCCGCGGCTGTTCTGTTGGGGTGGATGGTAGTGGTGAGGACTCTACTACGGTGCATCCCTCCAACGAGGTTAGAGGGAAAGGAGGAGGCGAGAACCGGCTTGACAATACAAATGATAGTTTAATGATAAACTTAACCAAAAAGACAAATACACACACAGGTGTCGGACAGCTGCCCATAACTCTCTCTCTGTTGCACTGCCATCTCCGGTTGCCCTTATCCCTCTCGGGCTTAATCAGCCAGATTAGGGGCCGGGTGTGCGGAATCATGACCCGGCCCGCCCTCTGCCCTGCCACAATCAGATTTACAAACATTCTAAATCATAAGCATCTCAAAGACATCTGCTGAATGTCTTATTGACATTCAAGAGAAAACGTCTTATAGACGTATTGCAGATGAGTAAAAAATATTTATGACGTCTTCAAGATGTAAACACATACATCAAATAGACGTAATTTCTCTCTATTCATGTGCCACTGAGCTCGTTGCATTGCATTCTCTGATTGGCGTGTGCTGCCTTCGATATTGGCCAAAAGAAGAACCGTTTTTAGGAACAGTTTGCATGGGAAGTGGATCTATGATGCTTAAAAATGCTGCCTAGGTAGACAGCTCACTATTCACACAATTCCTCCAGTCAACAAACAACCAAATATAGCACGAGGCCTCCTGACCTTCCTGTAGATTGAAAAACCACAATCTGTCAGGCGAATCCTGCCTCAAATTTCCACAACACCGACCATTACACAGCAAAAGACGCACTTTAAGGCACTTTAAGGTATCGTTATGAAAATAGTGCTTCAGAATTGTCAGTTGTTTTGCTGTGTTTTTGTTACAGATCCATTGTTTAAAGAGCTCAGCCTCCAGTGGGGTTGAGTCAGTTTGCATTAATCTCTAGACGGCGATGACACCATCAGCTTTGATCGGGCCCCTGAGTGAGATAGCGCTGTCCATTTCAGCTGGAGCTCAGGGCAGAGTTAGCAGAGGGCCTCAGAGACGCTGGGCAGGTCTGAACAGGCCCGTTGAACAGGGTTTAGAGGGTCCATAAGCAAGACGAGCCGAGAAAGACATTCCACTGGTTATCTCCTCTCAGTGGGATGTTTATCTCTTGAGTATCTCCTCTGGCTCGCTGCCTTTGTTTCTGTCTGTCTCTGTACTTTGAGAAATCTGTTCTCAGTGTTTTGCATCTAGGATACTAGTTCACTATTACATTTGCTCATACTTAGAATTAGTTTTCTGAACAAACCTCTAACCCAAAGTATTAAACATGTAACTTGTAACCCTACTGTAATACAGACATGAATGATACTGTACCACTGTTTACTTGTTGAGAGAAATTACTTGTTTGGTCATTGTTTCTGTCCTCCAGAATTTAATGTTTAGTTTCCTTTAAATGAAGAGTACTGTGTTTAATACAGTAATATTAAGCTGCTTCTGACTATCAGAGGTCAACATGATCACACGTGAAGTCAGCATGATGTTTTTATAGTTTCGGTACCCTAGGATCGGCGACTGTATGCCGACGCGCTGACATGCAGCATTCTTATCAGACATGTCTGCAGTGGTTTCAATGTGTATACCTTTCAACCTGGCGCGATTGGCAGCACGATGCATCAGCTGTGTGGAATAATCAATGACGAGCATGATTCGGAGGTTTCACTTTTCCGTCTAACATTATTTATTTACTCCACTAATGGTTAAGGTAAGGTTTGGGTTAGTATAACGTCCTGTAAAGCTGAAAACAACTTGCTTCACCACTAGCTTTTGGCGACCTCTCCTGGACATAAACGGAGCTCACACGTGCCCATATGCCCTACAACACTTACCGCTTTGGCCACTGGGGGCAGTGTTTCGAAATTTCGGTCAACGTATACCGATTCTGACGGAAGAAAAGTCGATCTACTCTTTCCGATTTCACTGTGAGTTCAGGCTACAGAGGTGATTAATCGCTGTGTACACACATCCTGATGTGTTTGAGAGGAAACTCATGGTGTGAACTTCATATCAGCTCTTATACATACAACAACAGTACATAGTGACAAGATACATGTTATATACAGACCTGAATTTAAGTTGTTATTTATCTGTAATCTTCCCCTCTGCCGCTCTTATCTACATTTCCATCCAAAAAAATGGAAATATTGCAAAAACAATTTGCGAATAAAGCAGTGTTACCATCCCATGAGTTCAAGAGAACAAAATCGTCACTTCTGGGGAAATTGGTGCAAAATAGAAATGAAAATCACTTTAATTAAATGTAATAAATGTCTTGCAGTTTGAAGAGCGTGAACAAAATGTTTGCTAGCATATAGCGGCAGATGTCTTATGTATGGAGCGAAAGTGTGTCACACAGTTCTGGAAGGTAATAGTAGAAAATAATGACAGACATTGATATTTCAGAATAACCAGAGCAACATTTCAGATGCTATGTGAAGATATTGATGATATTCTCTGAGTGAATTATAGGCAACACATGGCATGGTGAGACAAAGTCACGAGTTGTTTTTTTTTTTTGCACATCTATACTCATATATAGAAATTCTATAGGAAATGTGTTTCCATTGTAGTTCATGTGCATGTCTTCTTACACTCTACATAATAATTTTAAGATTTACACATTTCAATTGAAAAAAAAAATTCCATCCAAATAAATTGAGTAATCTTTAACAAAATAACTGTTAAAAACCTAAATATTTTAAGTTTTATTAATTAAATTTGGTTGGAAATTACACATTTCAATTTGATGGAATTTTGTTATAAAAATGTCATTTGTAAATGTAAAAAATAGGCTCAAATACTTTTTTGAGTGTATCATATAATACTTGTACCGACTCCTCCATAATATCCAAAGATATTTCTCCACATGGCACCCGTGTAATAACTTCACAACAATTTGATCGTGAGCTAACATGTAGAGTTAGAAAAATACCAGCAAAACTACATGCATATTAATTGCGTGCATATTAATTAACCTCTAGCGATTTAGTTCTAAGATAAAAGATGATTTAATATTAGTAATTTAGTTGTAATAACAATCATACGTCAAAGAAGAATTCTATTTTAATTATTATATTTATATTAAAATTTGAATTAATATATTTTAATTAAATAATATTTATAATGTTGCATTCTGTCACTGCAGACATCTAGTTTTATGTTTCTAGTATTCTGAAATACCCTTACTACCCTTACCCTTGAAATAAGTCCCTTAACTTTAGAAAAATTACTATAGGAAAAAACATGATTTCCACCAAAAACTATGGTTACTACAGTCTGCAATATTACTATAGCAAAATTATTTTAACTATGGTATTTGTATAGTATTACCATAATAACCACAAAATTATGATTTTATTACCATAGTTTTCCTGTATTATCTACAGAGCCCCTTAGAGCACAGGGCGGGAATTATTTTCTGTAATAGTTTTGCGTTCCCTCCCAATAGATTTGCGTTCCCTCGCAATTTGTTTTGCGTTCCCTCGCAATTTGTTTTGCATTCCCTCACAATAGTTTGCATTCCCTCACAATTAGTTTTACGTTCCCTCCCAAAAGTTTTGCATTCCCTCGCAATTAGTTTTGCGTTCCCTCGCAATAGTTTTGCATTCCCTCACAATTAGTTCTGCATTCCCTCGCAATAGTTTGCGTTCCCTCACAATTTGTTTTGTGTTCCCTCACAATTAGTTCTGCATTCCCTCGCAATAGTTTGCGTTCCCTCACAATTTGTTTTGCGTTCCCTCACAATAGATTGCATTCCCTCGCAATTAGTTTTGCGTTCCCTCGCAATAGTTTTGCGTTCCCTCACAATTTGTTTTGCATTCCCTCCCAATAGTTTTGCATTCCCTCGCAATTAATTTTTCGTTCCCTCGCAATAGTTTGCGTTCCCTCACAATTTGTTTTGCGTTCCCTCGCAATAGTTTTGCGTTCCCTCGCAATTAGTTTTGCGTTCCCTCACAATAGTTTGCGTTCCCTCACAATTAGTTTTGCGTTCCCTCGCAAAAGTTTGTGTTCCCTCGCAATAAGTTTTGCGTTCCCTCGCAAAAGTTTGTGTTCCCTCGCAATAAGTTTTGCGTTCCCTCTCAATAGTTTGCATTCCCTCGCAATTAGTTTTGCGTTCCCTCGCAATAAGTTTTGCGTTCCCTTGCAATAAGTTTTGCATTCCCTCGCAATTAGTTTTGCGTTCCCTCCCAATAGTTTGCGTTCCCTCGCAATTAGTTTTGCATTCCCTTGCAGTAGTTTGCGTTCCATCGCAATAGTTTTGCATTCCCTTGCAATAGTTTGCGTTCCCTCGCAATACATTTTGCATTCCCTTGCAATAGTTTGCGTTTCATCGCAATAAGGTTTGCGTTCCCTCTCAATAGTTTGCGTTCCCTAGCAATTCGTTTTGCATTCCCTCGCAATAGTTTGCATTTCATCGCAATAAGGTTTGCGTTCCCTCGCAATAGTTTGCGTTACCTTGCAATTAGTTTTGCATTCCCTAGCAATAGTTTGCGTTCCCTCACAATTAGTTTTGCATTCCCTCGCAATAGTTTGCGTTCCCTCGCAATTAGTTTTGCATACCCTCGCAATAGTTTGCATTCCCTCTCAATTAGTTTTGCATTCCCTTGCAATAGTTCGCGTTCCATCGCAACAAGTTTTGCACTCCCTCGTAATAGTTTGCATTCCCTCGCAATTAGTTTTGCATTTCCTTGCAATAGTTTGCGTTCCATCACAATAAGTTTTGCATTCCCTCGCAATAGTTTGCGTTCCCTCGCAATTAGTTTTGCATTCCCTCGCAATAGTTTGCGTTCCATCGCAATAGTTTTGCGTTTCCTCACAATAGTTTGCATTCCATCGCAATAGTCAAAAACTATGGTTACTACAGTCTGCAATATTACTATAGCAAAATTATTTTAACTATGGTATTTGTATAGTAATACCATAATAACTACAAAATTATGATTTATTACCATAGTTTTCCTGTATTATCTACGGAGCCCCTTAGAGGACAGGGCGGGAATTATTTTCTGTAATAGTTTTGAGTTCCCTCGCAATTCGTTTTGGGTTCCCTCGCAATAGTTTTGCGTTCCCTCGCAATAGTTTTGCGTTCCCTCGCAATAGTTTTGCGTTCCCTCCCAATAGTTTTGCATTCCCTCGCAATTAGTTTTGCGTTCCCTCACAATAGTTTGCATTCCCTCACAATTTGTTTTGCATTCCCTCACAATAGTTTGCGTTCCCTCACAATTTGTTTTGCGTTCCCTCACAATAGTTTGCATTCCCTCACAATTAGTTTTGCGTTCCCTCGCAATAGTTTGCTTTTCCCTCGCAATAGTTTGCATTCCCTCGCAATAGTTTGCGTTCCCTTGCAATAAGTTTTGCGTTCCCTCGCAATAGTTTGCGTTCCCTCGCACACTATTGCGTTCGTTAGTTTTGCGTTAGTTTTGCGTTCCCTCGCAATAGTTTGCTTTCCATTGCAATAGTTTTGCATTCCCTCGCAATAGTTTGCGTTCCCTTGCAATAATTTGCGTTCCCTCGCAATAAGTTTTGCGTTCCCTTGCAATAAGTTTTGTGTTCCCTCCCAATAGTTTGCGTTCCCTCGCAATTAGTTTTGTGTTCCCTCCCAATAGTTTGCGTTCCCTCGCAATTAGTTTTGCCTTCCCTTGCAATAGTTTGCATTCCATCGCAATAGTTTTGCATTCCCTTGCAATAGTTTGCGTTCCCTCGCAATACATTTTGCATTCCCTTGCAATAGTTTGCGTTCCCTAGCAATTCGTTTTGCATTCCCTCGCAATAGTTTGCATTTCATTGCAATAAGGTTTGCGTTCCCTCGCAATAGTTTGCGTTACCTTGCAATTAGTTTTGCATTCCCTAGCAATAGTTTGCGTTCCCTCACAATTAGTTTTGCATTCCCTCGCAATAGTTTGCGTTCCATCGCAATAGTTTTGCGTTTCCTCACAATAGTTTGCATTCCATCGCAATAGTCAAAAACTATGGTTACTACAGTCTGCAATATTACTATAGCAAAATTATTTTAACTATGGTATTTGTATAGTAATACCATAATAACTACAAAATTATGATTTATTACCATAGTTTTCCTGTATTATCTACGGAGCCCCTTAGAGGACAGGGCGGGAATTATTTTCTGTAATAGTTTTGAGTTCCCTCGCAATTCGTTTTGGGTTCCCTCGCAATAGTTTTGCGTTCCCTCGCAATAGTTTTGCGTTCCCTCCCAATAGTTTTGCATTCCCTCGCAATTAGTTTTGCGTTCCCTCACAATAGTTTGCGTTCCCTCACAATTTGTTTTGCATTCCCTCACAATAGTTTGCGTTCCCTCACAATTTGTTTTGCGTTCCCTCACAATAGTTTGCATTCCCTCACAATTAGTTTTGCGTTCCCTCGCAATAGTTTGCTTTTCCCTCGCAATAGTTTGCATTCCCTCGCAATAGTTTGCGTTCCCTCGCAATAAGTTTTGTGTTCCCTCGCAATAGTTTGCGTTCCCTCGCACACTATTGCGTTCGTTAGTTTTGCGTTAGTTTTGCGTTCCCTCGCAATAGTTTGCTTTCCATTGCAATAGTTTTGCATTCCCTCGCAATAGTTTGCGTTCCCTTGCAATAATTTGCATTCCCTCGCAATAAGTTTTGCGTTCCCTTCCAATAAGTTTTGTGTTCCCTCCCAATAGTTTGCGTTCCCTCGCAATTAGTTTTGTGTTCCCTCCCAATAGTTTGCGTTCCCTCGCAATTAGTTTTGCCTTCCCTTGCAATAGTTTGCATTCCATCGCAATAGTTTTGCATTCCCTTGCAATAGTTTGCGTTCCCTCGCAATACATTTTGCATTCCCTTGCAATAGTTTGCGTTTCATCGCAATAAGGTTTGCGTTCCCTCTCAATAGTTTGCGTTCCCTAGCAATTAGTTTTGCATTCCCTCGCAATAGTTTGCATTTCATCGCAATAAGTTTTGCACTCCCTCGCAATAGTTTGCGTTCCCTCGCAATAAGTTTTGCATTCCCTTGCAATAGTTTGCGTTCCCTCGCAATAAGTTTTGCATTCCCTCGCAATAGTTTGCGTTCCCTCGCAATAAGTTTTGCACTCCCTCACAATAGTTTGCGTTCCCTCGCAATGTTTTGCATTCCCTTGCAATAGTTTTGCGTTCCCCTCACAATAGTTTGCGTTCCATCGCAATAGTTTTGCATTCCTTGCAATAGTTTGCATTCCCTCGCAATAAGTATTGCATTCCCTCGCAATAGTTTGCGTTCCATCGCAATAGTTTTGCATTCCCTCGCAATAGTTTTGCGTTAGCTCGCAATTAGTTTTGCGTTCCCTCGCAATTAGTTTTGCATTCCCTTGCAATAGTTTTGCATCTTGCAATATATTTACCATGGTTTTACTATAGTAACCATATTTTAATCATGATATTCGTAGTGAAACTATAGTAATAATACAGGAAAATGCAAAGTATGGTAATAAAAACCATAATTTTGTGAGTATCATGGTTTTACTATGTAAATACCATAGTTTAACTGTGGTTTTATTATAGTAATATTGTGGTAACACTTTAAATAAGGTTACTTTTATTAACATTGGTTAACAACATTAGTTTACATGAAATAACAATGAATAAATCTTTTACAGCATTTATTAATATTGGTTAATGTTCATTTCAACATGATTTTTTAAATTAAAATTTGTATATGTTAACATTAGTTAATGCACTATGAACTAACATAAACTAACAATGAAAAATTGTATTTTACTAACTAACATTAACAAAGACGAATAAATACTGTAAAAAAATATTTTGTTCATTGTTAATGATACCTAATGCATTTACTAATGTTAACAATTGTAACCTTATAATGAAGTGCTACCAATATTGTAGACCGTAGTAACCATAATTTTTGGCGGAAAATGGCGGTTTTTCTATAGTAATATTGTAGTAACCATGATTGTTGTAGGCAAACAGTTTATTATTATTTTTTTTATTTATTTTTTTTGACGGAAATCATGGTTTTATTATAATAATATTGTAGTAGCCTAACTATGAAAAGTAAGTTAAGTAACCATGTTTTTTTGGTGGAAACCATGATTTTAATACAGTATACCAGGAGTCTGCAACCTTTTTGACATGGAGTGAAGTATTCATTAAAGTAATCTAATTATAATTTTAGAGAAGTAGTTAGTAATTTGTAGTGGATTACTTTTTTAGCAACTTACCCAACACTGATACTAAACTAAAAACAAAACATTTATTTCAGAGATGTTAATTGGACCATCCATTCTATTCCTATTAAATGTATGTATTCTGGGAACACATTTTTGGTGTTATCAGCGGACACAGACTCTGTTCCTGTCATCTAAAAGGCCGTTGTCTCCTATACATCCATCTGTTCTACTCTCTGACACCTAAAGCTCTGCTGCTCACCCTCATCTGTGCAGAATATTGCTGGTGTCAGAGAACGCCGGTTCTGCTTACCTGTTTTGAACAATGCTTTAGCACACCTGCAGGTTTGAGGTCGGGGGTCCGGGGTCAAGTCTCAGCACGGTGAAACGCACACATCTCAGAACCCCTCACAGGTGTACGCTGCTATTGAGACGCTTTACCTGTCACTCACCTGCTGCCTTTGATTTGAGCCAGCGTTTCAACCGTTTCCTGTGCAGGCTTAACATTCCAGCGCTAAGGCCTCGCATGAGCGAAATGTTAAAAGGGAAAACGTGCGCTCGAGGGCAGCGAGTGTGTCAACGTCTGGTTTGACAAAATGATGCTGTAACTCTGTGGAGATAAGTGGTGGTTTGTGTAGCAGTGATGTCGGTAATGGTTATGCTGAAAACAACATGAGGCACCATTGAATGGCATTTTACTGTTGCTCATAGTGAATTGATAAATCATCTAACAGAAAGTATTAAACGTTCAGTGTTACAGACATGAATGATCCCTCAAATCATGTGTGTTGTTGATGAGAGGTGTGCTGTTACTTTACTAACAGATCACACTTATCATTTACACCTGACAAATGATAAAAAAGTGAAAAATAGACTTATACTGTAGACCCCATAGACTTGCATTGAAGGAGGAACATTGGTCGCTCTTTCGAGTTCTGTTGGTGTTTACTTTAGCCGAAATGACCACCTGACGCTCATTATCCGGCTTATTACAAGATTACTTGAAGAAAAAAAATGGACATGAAACATTAATATGAGTTGAAATTATTTTATTCGCTCGTAGAGATAACAGAGTGATACGAGAAGCAGGAAAGATGACACGCAAATCACGGATGAGTGGCTTTTATTTACAAATATTAGACCTCTAGATGCAGGTCTGTTTCGAGCCACCAGGGGGCCCCACAAAGCAAGGTCGTTTTTTATGAAACATTTTTTTTTATTGCAATTTTTTTAGTAACTTATTGTTCATTTGTATAGATTTGATTTTTAATTGTTAATTGTTATTTTTTATTAATATATTTGTATTATATATATATATATATTCCAATTTTAAGTAAATATTAGTGCTGTCAATCAATAAAACAGTTTAATCGATTTAATAACATGATGTGCCGATTAATTAATTGAAGTAATTTTCGGAGAAAGCCTCTCAAATAACAATAATTCAATATATAATGATGAAATAATTATAAATAGTTATATTTAAATAATTACAAATAATATATATATATATATATATATATATATATATATATATATATATATATATATATATATAATATTCAGATAATTAAAATGCATTACATTATTGTGGGGTTAAGCATTGATAAGACAATACAAAAAGTGTCTTTAGAATCCAATATAATGTTTATTTGCATATCATTGAACATAAGCCAATCATTGACCTACATTTCACAGCAAACCATTTTGTAGTTGAATCTGTCAGTCAGTCCAAGATTTATTGTGAGGGCTTGTTTAAGGACGCACCAATGTACACCTGTGTCAGACGGACACTTTTGGGGCATCTCGGTTGCGTTGCTTCATATTAATCGCTGTGTCAAGTTAAACGTAGTTTAATACTTAGAAAAACACGTCTTTAGATCCCTAAGTTTGGACTTGCGCTCCATCAAGAGTTTTGAACGCAAGATCGCGTCCTCATGTTGTGTTTTCTGCTCAAGGGTTGTTTGTTCTCTGTATAAGCTGCTCGTTGCCTATACAGCTGGAGTTTCACTTACTGCCCCCTGGAGAAAACAGGTGGTACTACAAGTTTGAATTGCTCAGGAATCTTCCTTACTACAGTCCGGAGACATGATTAATTGCATTAATGTTTTTAACTCATTATTTTTTATATAATTAATTGCACTGAATTAACGTGTTAAATCGACAACCCTAGTTAATATATTCAAATTGGTTGAAGACGGGACGTATTGTGGTGTCATATGCTCAGAAACGGCCCTGGCTAGATGGCACGACTGACTCATCAGAATCGATTATTTCAGAGAGTCGTGTAATAAACATGAATATTTGTTAATTTAATCAATATTAAAGGAGATTTTGAGACATCTCATTCATAATTTCTCTTTGTGATGAAGACATTCAAATCAAGAAGATGAAGATGAGACAGAAGACCTGAGACATCTTTTGAGTTTGTTGTCATTTATTCTTGAGTGGTTTATGCCACACAGCTCATTGAGAATGCCATTTATCAGCCTCTGCCCGTCAACACCTGATAAGAGTCCAATGGGAGCTTTTTTCCCAGAGTAGAGGAATCAGACCGCAGTCATCAGTGTTTGAATGACAACATGTTCCTCAGATAGAGTCAGAACACACTGAGCGGATCTCAGCGTTCCACAGAGATAGAGAGATCGAGCAGGAATGGAATATTACTAACGTGATGGATCGTTTAAAGGGATAGTTCAGCCAAAAATTACAAGTTGTCCCAAACCCGTCGCTGTTCCATGGAACACAAGAGGAGATGTTTAGCTGCTGTCAAGCTCCAAAACAGACAAAAAGCACCATATTTGTGGCACTATATTCCAAGTTTTCTGTAGATTAAAAGTTTATAAAAGAGCTGCTAGAACATTCTGTCTAAAATATCCTTGTGTTCCGCGGAAGAAAGAAAGTTATACTGCTTTGGAGCGACATGGGGGTCTTGAATAAAAAAATCTTAGTGGTCCTAAAATTTGTTATTATCTATGAGGTCATCTCGTGCAATGACAAAAGGCTGATTTTGTGGTGATATCTAACATTTAACAACTTTTAAAGTGTTATACATTTATGTAGCTAATGAGAAACCATGAAATTATCACATCAATTTTGATACAAAACACTGATTTGAAATTTTCAGTTTTGTTCAAGGTGATTAAATCAAATGTTTTTTAATAACAGTCCAATAAGTGAAAGAACAGTATTTGGGTTAAAAAGCCTCCTTGTTACCCCATAAAAATAATAGATTTGTTATGAAGCATGTCCTGTTAATAGTCCTAAAATATGCTTTAACCCTTTAAGCACTGAAGGTGTTTTTAAAGATTTCCAGTTTCAGCTGCATACCCAAAATTAAAGACTTATAACGTGACAAAAAAAAAACAAAAAAAAAAAACAGGGAGGGTTTTTTTTAAAAGAAAACTTTTCAAATATTTTAATGATATAGATTATGATATATTCTGAGACTCTCAGCCTAAGAAACAGCTGAACAATATATATAAAAATAAGCCAAAAATGTACTTTTTTTCCTGATTTGACATTATATATCTCTGGGTGTAAATAAGGTGGCTCCGAAAAACTGCTTTTGTTTTGTTCCTAATCGTGTCAACTGTATCTGAGAACAATTTTGTGTTGATATGACAAAGCAATCAAAAGTTATAACATTACAAAAAGAATTTATAGTGTTCAAAAACATCTCCAAACAAATAAAACATAATAATTGTACATAAGAACTAATTACACATGCAAACACAACAATGACTAAAGGTTTGCATAGCATGCAGACATGATTTTAGTAATGAGATTTCACAGAATGAGTTTCATTCTGTGTCATTTGAGTCATCATTGAGTCTGTGTCATGTATTTGGCGCCATCTCCTGGTGGTCATATGTAACATTGTGCTTCATGTGGATTATCTAATGATCTATGCATCTGATTATCTTGTGTGTGGACTCGTTTGAAAGATAATCATCTCCTCTAAGTAATGATGTGTGATATTTTATGTTCCGTTTATTTTTCGTGAAGGTGTTAGCGAAAAGGTGGCATATAAGCAACACCAACATAATTCTCAAAGACATATACTTAGCTATTACTCGCTATATTTTTGTCTGTGAGTAAAACAAATAGGCTGGTTGTATTTTACTCTTTGAGAGATTTCCAACAACATATGACACATGACTATTTGATCAGTTTGATGTTTTTACTGATTGCAATAATATATACAGTGCAATTTTTTTTTTAAAATAAATGATCAAAATGTAACACTTCTGATTTGTCTGCAAATTTCTAAGCACTTGTTAAGTTTTGGTCATAATGTCTACATGCACTGGAAAGTAGAGCTTCTAAACTTTCAAATATTACCTATTTTGTGTTGGACTGTAGTTATTAATATTTTGACGATTATTATTTTTTTCTTGCTGGCCCATCTGAGTTTTAAAGGATCAAAATATAATTTTTTAATTTCTTAATTTATTATTTTTTTATTTTATGGTAAAAAAATGGCCCGGACATGTTCTTGACAGGTTTTGTGAACCATAATATATATCTTTTCAAAGGGTGCGTGAAATTACAGGGATTTCATCCCACTTATTTGAGTCTTTTGAATCCGTTTAGATTCATTCACTGACGTGTTCCGTCACCATTTCTGATAACATTTTACTCCAATAAGAGGCGACAGCTGAGCATCTCTTATGTGTAATAATGAGTTAGTCATTAATTTGATTCGTTGAGAACGCGGAGTCGTTCACGAAACAATAAAAGTGAATGAGAAAGATTTGTTCGCTTGAAAGATTCATTCAAAAACACTGATTCGTTTACCTGTGTTTTAGGCAAAGACTGGACAAAACGACGCAAGTATGACAAACAGTACATGTAATGTGGATTCAAGTGCATAATGTTAAACACCGAACCACGTACACAGTGTGTTTTATATTCTGAGGTGGGTAAAATTACTAACAATGACCAGCCAAACCACAGTGCGAAGCCGCGCTTTCCATACATAAAAACAAGTGCCTCTCACGTTTAATGACCGTGGAATAGGGCTGCACAGTTCATTGAAATAAAATCGAAATCGCGATTATTAAACTGCAAAAGGCTGCGATTTAATTTAATAATTAAATAAATAAATAGTATGCATGTGCTGCTCACTTCTATTGTGTTAGTGTATTATTACAGTGTTTTCAGAGCGGTTCTGTGCACCACAACTCATAACATTTTTGACATTTTAAAATGTTTTAACAATTTAACATTTTCAAATAAATAATTGTATTTATTTGTTTCTTTGCTTGTTTGTAGCTTATGTGAAAAAGGATTTTAAGAGGACTGAAGAATGATCCATCAAAGAGTGGCCTGACTCTAAGTACATGAGCAAAACATTACCAAATGTTGGTCAAAAAGGAATCACGTACTAGTTTTTTGTTTATCATATCTGTCCAAATTGCAATCGCACTATTCTTCAAAATAATCGCAATATGACTTTTTGTCTAAATCGTGATTTACGAACTACAGTAGTGTCACTTAGTTGAGTTACTATTTGGATTTTTTCTTATTTATATTTTGGTTACATCACCACAGATTAGCATTTGTGCATTTATTTATTTTTTAGGGGGGTTTGTATGTCATAAATACATCGTTATCTGTTTACTACTGACTCGAAATGGAAACAATGACAACAGTAGCAACCAAGAGTGTTTCTGTAATTCCAAACTCTATGGAGCGTGTTTGTTTTTGTGTGTTATAAATAACTCCACACTGTACAGCAGTGTGAGTTTGCTGCTGATAAAGGAGGCAGTCGGAATGGTAAACATGAGGACAGTGTTGTGTCTACTGAGAGGTTGGCATTGAACGCCAGCGATCTTACCTGATGCTTCTGAGTAACAAGACAGATCATGAAGCACTGATGCATGAACATGCATGAGCATGAATGTAAAAGTTTGGTGCAGTGTTTTGTTATTAAACATTTCATATACAGTGAGTGTCATTGTATTAGATAGCAGTAAGTGGCATGCACAAATGAAGCTAAAGCTTTTCTCAGAGCTATTCACTTCAGTTTTCTGAGCCTTTAAGTGAATGTATGAAGTCAGTTCCTCACATTAACTATCAACATGTGCCACTAATACTTGACAAACAATACTAGTGTCGCAATACTGTATGTCTTACTAGTGTCGCAATACTGTATGTCTTTATTTACAACCATGGCCAGGTCTAAGGGGAAGCTAGGGAGAGCAATGCCCCCTAAATGTACTTGTGCCCCCAAACACTTCTGACACCCCCTCACCTCCTGGTCTGAAGGATAGACAACCACTTACCCACCCTAAAGGTCAAAATGTCCCCCTAAAGATCATATATTAGTACCAGCCCTGTTTACGACACTAGATCTATAGTTTTTTACCATTACAAACTGAACAAACTCTTTGTGTGTGTGTGTGTGTGTGTGTGTGTATGTGTGTGTGTGTGTGTGTGTGAAATGTTTAGCTTGACAAGTGAATTACATTCAGACAAACGTGGCTTAAGTGAAAAAAATTCACTGTAAGAAATAATCCGTAATTTTAACGATAAAGAAATAGTTAAATGCTAGAGTAAAAAATATACATATATTATTACACTCAGAATTATTCATTTAATTTTACGGTAAAATATTGTTAAAAATAAATAAATTAATTTTAGATTAAAAAAAAAATTTGATTTTACCGTATAATTAATGATAAAAATGTATGTTATGTTTAACAAGATAATACATGCACTTTTTACTGTAAACTATTGTTAAAATTACGGTAAAGGTCCTAGAATTCCTAATCACATTTCACTATATTTTATGGGAATAGTTATTACATTATTTTTGTGTCCCGTGTGTTAGCCTGATGGTGTCTTGTGTTTGTGTGAGTCTCTACATATGTATTAATTATTAATTATAATACCTGGCAACCACAGTTGCAGGCATTTTACCATAAATTGAACAGATTTTTTTAGGGCCACTGTATATAAAATATATTTAGTGTTTTATAAATTCTAAAGAAATGGCATTATATACAGTATGTTTCTCTCCCCTGTAAATGGTTTTGTGTGGCGTTATGCGTAATTGGATCTCACACAAAGACCCGTGTGTGGTGAGGAGAGGAGAGGGACAGGGTTCTTCAGCATAATCTCATTTTATCAGTTAGGCGAGACAAAACACGGATCTCTTCCAGCCTGATCTCACAGTGAAATTGGCAAGAGTAGATAGACTTTTCTTTCATCGAAATCGGTATACGTTGACCGAAATCTCGAAACACTGCCCCCAGTGGCCAAAGCGGTAAGTGTTGTAGGGCACATTTGCACGTGTGAGCTCCATTTATGTCCAGGAGAGGTCACCAAAAGCTACAGTAGTAGTGAAGCAAGTTGTTTTCAGCTTTACAGGACGTTATCCAATGAAGAGAAAAGCATATATTTATAGATTCTATCCCCCAACCCAAACCCAAACCTTACCTTAACCATCAGAGGAGTAAAAAAGTAAAGTTAGAGGGAAAAGTGAAACTTCGGAATCATGCTCATCATTGATTATTCAAATGTGGTTACTGTCTGGCTTTGAACCCTAGTCTCCCACGCAGCTGATGCAATATGTTGTCAATCATGCCAGGTGGAAAGGTAAGCATATTGAAACCACTGCAAACATGTCTCATAAGAATGCTGCATGTCAGCGCATCGGCATACAGTCGTCGATCCTAGGGTACCGAAACCATCGAAAACATCATGCTGACTTCACGTGTGATCATGTTGACTCTTCACATGGAAGCACAGAGTCATCAACGTCACACAGTAGTTCTTCTCGTCGTCATGCATCAATTGAGAATGAGAAAGAAACAGAGGGATTGAGAGAAGATGACAGGTCATCCTTAACTGATTCGTTATTCAAAATATCAAATGGCAAACGAGATCTCTTTATTTTCTCATTTATTTCTCCTAGGCAGCGATCAGATTACATGAGAATCAAACGGAGAATTTTGCTGAAGTCTTCAGATGTTTCTCCTGAGAAAAATTCTCCAGTAATCTCACGTGTCTCCTCCAGAGTATCAGAAGAGATCTCAACGATGTCTCGTCAAATTCTTAACCTTGTGCGACCCCACGTACACATGCGTGGACGTTGTATTTTGGCTTTGCTATATGCAACGCATAATTTAAATGAATTTAAACAGACTGTATACTGTTCACAAGGCTCTAGACTGTCATTTAAGGGTTAACCTTCTGCTGCACAGAGTCACGTGACACAATAACATGCCGTCGATTTCCAAGAAGCGCTTCTATGAGTGCAGAGCCAACAAAAGTGCCTCTGGTAAGAAACTTCTTTACGATTTTTCATTGAAACCTGTTTGGTTGTAAAGAGTAGCGTCTCTAGTTTCGTTTGATATGCTGCTTTAAAAAAATCAGTTCATTTTTCGCACGTTGGCGTGCTGATAAACATGATGTCCACATATGTGGAAGATCGTACCGCATTTCCTCAAAAGTTGAAAAAACATGTTAGTTATTTTGAATAACTTTCAACTCTAACACATCTGTGGGAACGTGTTACAAAGTAACAAGTTACTGTAATCTAATTACATTCCGCGGTAACACAGTAATGTAACACGTTACTTTTAAAAATTAAGTAATCTGATTACAGTTACAGACATGAATAAAATGACGTTACTTGGATTACATATTTATTGCTAAGACAATAATATCAATTGTTTATTTTTTTCTTTTTTTTCCCCAATTTGGAATGCCCAATTCCCAATGTGCTTTTTAAGTCCTTGTGGTCGCGTAGTGATTAGCCTCAATCCGGGTGGTGGAGGACGAATCCCAGTTGCCTCCGCATCTGAGACCGTCAACCCGCGCATCTTATCACGTTGCTTGTTGAGTGTGTTGCCACGGGGACATAGCGCGTGTGGAGGCTTCACGCTATCCACCGCGATCCACGCTCAACTCACCACGCGCCCCACTGAGAATGAACCACATTATAGCGACAACGAGGAGGTTACCCCCTGTGACTCTACCCTCCCTAGCAACCGGGCCAATTTGGTTGCTTAGGAGACCTGGCTGGAGTCACTCAGCACACCCTGGGATTTGAACTAGCGAACTAGTGAACTCCAGGGGTGGTAGCCAGCGTATTTTACCACTGAGCTACCCAGGCCCCAAGACAATTATATTAATTAAGTATAATGCATTTTAAAATGTATAACATTCCTACATTAGTACTTTTATATATATTGCTGTATCAGCTAATGAGCATGCGCTACGGTTGACGCAGTGGAGTGTAGTTGTTTCATTTCTAGATTTCATGCACTCACAGTCAATCTCAGCGAGTGCTATGTCAGTGTGCTCCCAGCCCTGGCTGGAGTAGAGAAGCATGCAAGGCTGGGCCGGCAACTAATCCTCCTCAAATCTCCGTGCTCTACCCCATCCTCACGCGCCTCCCTTGTGTGTCTCTCTGCAGCTGCCGCAGTAGGAGAGGGGATCGGCTTTGGGTGTATGTGGAAAACAGCGCACATTCCCGTCTGACAGAGGTATATATCGCTCACAAGGTGGGAACATTTGCGGAATGGCGTCTTGAAAAAGACGTCGCTAAGCAAATGTCTCTTTTATGTTCTTTATGCACTGTACACAATAAAACACAGACACAGTGCTATAGCGTTACAGATGCGCTAGTCATAAAGGATACTCAATTCGTCCGAGCACAAGCAGGGAGGTAGAAATAATCCACTCTCTGTAAAGTTGTGTAAACACACACATGCTGCACATGTACACACACAAACAGACATACATGCACACATACACATGCATGATGCAACACACAAGCAAACCTGTATATGCACAGTGAAAAGAAACAACAAGCACTCAAACAACACACACAATGGATTTACTATCAAAGTTGTTCACAAATATGTTTTCAGAAATGTTTTCAGTTCATTAGTATTAGTATTAGTCTTTCATACCATCACAAACACAGGTAAACAAGCATACTGTACATACATGCCACACACAGCTAAGAAGGTTGTAGATAGCGGACACACACACACACACACACACACACGCACACACCTGAAGATAATACTGCAGCATATTTGAGATAAGAAAGTTAAGTTGCATATTTAGAAATGCATTGAATCTCTTTAGCCAAGTTGCTGTATTTGTCATGTTGCTGTAATTTTTGTTAATGTTTTCAGTCAATATTAAAGTACTAAAAGAGCTATTAGTGCCACATTTGTTATTTTCGCAGGTTTGATTGGTTTTAGAAAGTAACTGCAAAGTAATTAGTAATCTGATTACTTTCCCGTAAGTAATCAGGTAAGTAATCCGATTACACTAAAAAACAAAAAAAAAGAAGTAATCAGTAATCAGTAGTGGATTACTTTTTTGAAAGTAACTTACCCACCACTGTCTGTGGGTAATTTAGCTTCATTTTAATATACATTTTATTATATATTATTGTGTTATCACTGTACAATACGGTTCTATTCATTAACATTAATAAATGCATTCCTATATTTACTGTACATTATCACACTGAGAATAAATGTATTCATGCAAAAGCTGATAAATGTGTCTTTCAGAGGCTTTATGTGGAGTTAGGATGAAAATAAGGTGCATTTCAAACTGTTCTGAGATCAGTGCAGACAGACAGCACACTGGAGGTTAAGTCATTCACTAAATAGGGAGCAAGGGAGCATCCTATAGCTCTCTATGCAGTTAAGTGCATTCACTCCTAAAATCTGATCAAAAGTTCAGTTTCAGGCTGCAGATGATGTTTGGATCACTCAACATGTTTGACACACATGTGACAATGATAATCAGTACATAGATTCAGAATTTATAATGTATCATTTTATTTTAACATGGTTGACAGTGATTGGAAAAAAATCTGACTTTCTATAGCTTAATATTATTAGTCCCGCTGTCCGCATATGAGGACATACATTTTTTTGAAAAACTATTTGGTCTAGAACAATTTTATTTTTTATTGTTTTGCATGTTTATTAGAGGCTACTAGTTACAAATCAAAAAGGGAAATGGAAAATGCACACAGCAGTCACGCTCGGGTCTCAAGAGGTTAAATAATCTAAATATGTTAGTTAAAAGGGAGAGTTCATCATCATTTACAGTAATTACCCTCATGCCATTTTTTTGGGTGAACTAGACCTTTATCACAGTCCACGTCCACATGTCGTCACATCAGGCTCCGATTAGAAGCATTAACCAACTTAGTTTGACAATAAACATCAACACACTGTTCAGGTTTCTCCCAGAGGATTAATGTGCTAAACTCAACTCAAGAAACCATTTTAAAGGGCAGTCGCACTTTTAAAGTTATTGTTTTCTCTATTGCAGCATTTTCGATTTTCTTCATATTTATTTATTTACATTGCATTCAAATCTCAGGACTGCAATTTATCTTGCTGTACACATCTAGTGTTCACACAATTCCCCAATCATTGCACTCCACATTTAAAGTGATTAAGAGTTATTTTCAGTCACCAGACTTTGGGGTGGAAACATTTCTTTATTAGCCTACCCCTGTCTTGTTTTACATTCTTGCATTTCTCTAATAACAAAACTCTGTGAAGTATTGTCTACTCACATACATACTCCCCTTTAAAATCATAAAATGCATCAAATAGCATTTTTATTTAATTTTATTTGTAACCTGAGTAATGATGGAGAGTGATGGTAGGTCTGTTTAGATGAAGTATTTGAGATGAATTGTACTTTCTAAATTAAACATGCATTGTGATGAGGTCATATGAAAATAATGTAGCATACTACAGTTTATAACATGTTTTGATGCATACTGTTTCACTTGCTTTTTAAAAAATACCAGACAGTATACCGTGTATTCTGTGCAATATTTAGTAAGCTAGTTTTCCATTCCTATCATGATGCTCTTGGTCGGCTATTTCCTGTCGTTGTGTGTTGTGACAGCAGCCGTTACCTGTGAAATCTCGGCCTTCACTTTCTTGCTCCGTTCTCATCTGTGACTCATTAGCGAAGGCTGCTTCTTAATCTCTCCGTTTGTTTGTTTGGCTTAACAGGGGGCAAAGCCGTGTCACACCCCGCGAGAGACGCCCACAAGATGGAGAAGAGACGGCCGAGCGCCGTACAGGAACCTGATGCTCCTGTGTCTTGTTAACAGTGAAGGTGTTTGTTTTCTTTCCTCTCCTTTCCTTCTTTTCTCTCTCTTCCTCCCTCTCTCCTGGAGGAATGTGTGTTGCCAGCGTGCGATGGGTGGCATTCGCGCCGGATCGGACAGAACTGTGGCCTTCCTTCAAATCAAACCCTTGTTTGTGTTTCCTCTGATTGAGAACACATTGGCTTGGACCGGGACCACTGGGGTACGTCTCTCTGGGGTCGCCGGAGCCCCTTCCTCTGCTTAGAACTGCAGCGGGTGCGGGACGTGTCGGGGGCCCGCGTGTGACCCCTAGAGAAAAATCCTGCAGGGAAGTAACCCGGTTCTGCCCTCAGAAGGGGGTGACCTGCGTGCCACCGGTGGCCCTGGTCCCCACCAAACCCTGAAGTGCACTTAAATATGGCACCTGGGCCCCACAGACGGGGCCCGTCAAACAAAGCGCCCAGCGGTCTCAGGTTACTTGACTTTTCCGGCACCCCACCAACACAATGAACTGTTAACTAGTAATGTTCAGAATGAAATTATATCTCTTCCTGTACAAAGAGAGTTGTTAATGTGAAATACAATATTTTCACTGTAAAATGTTGTACATTTCTGTATTTGTAAGTGGCGAATACACAATTCGGTTTGAAACAATGCTAGTGCACTGCAAACTGCACAGTACACACTGTGTGCTATTAAAAAAATAGTATGCAAAATAGTATGCAGTATGCAACAACAAACATTTCAAAGTGTAGAACATTGTTGTCATATGACCTCACTATGTTTAATAGTGTTGTTTAATTCAGCGAGTGCGGTCCAGTTATCACACACACACACACACACACACACACTTTTTGTCACACACACACACACACACACACACGTTTTGTTTCACACACGCACGCACACGCACAAACACACACACTTGTTTTTAAATCATTGTGGGGACTCTCCAAAGACTTCCATGCATTTTATGGATTTTATACAGATCTAACAATAATTTCTATCCCCTAACCCTAAACCTAAACCTAACCCTCACAGAAACCTTTTTGCATTTTTACATTTTCAATAAAACATCATTTAATATGTTATTACCCTTGTGAGGACAACTGGCTGGTCCCCACAATGTAGGTGATCTCAGGTTTTACTATCCTTGTGGGGACATTTGGTCCACACAATGTAGTATAAACATGTACACACATACACACACACACACACACACACACTCACATACTCACACACACACACACACACACACACACACACACACACACACACACACTCACACACACACTCACATACTCACACACACACACACACACATACATTCAAACACACACACACACACACACACACACACACTCACACACACACACTCACGCACACACAAACTCACACACACACAAACTCACACACACTCACACATACACATGCACACACATACATACACACACACACACACACACACTCACACAATGTGTGTTGAGCCCCCTTTTGTGCATCATCTTTCCATGTACATTCTTTGAGGAATATTTCAAGATCTGCTCATCATATCATGTTGTGTTTGGGCTCATTTGAATCGGGATCGTCTGCTGTAAGTTACGATATGTCATTGTCTGTTATATGTATGTTTCAGGAAGTAATAAGGAAAAATGTGTCAGGAAGACACTCCTGTTTATTATATTTATGTGTGTCTGTGGGAATTTCATTCACTGAAACTCACTGCAGTTTGACTTCTCAGTGAAACACATTTGTTCATTGCATTATAGAAAATGAGATATTTCCAATGATGTATAACACATGACTATCTCATCTTTTTATGGTTTTATCAACTCTGAATATAATTGTTGTGATAACAAATGTGCAAATGATGAGAATGAAACAGTTCTTATTTGTCAGTAAATTAAAAAGCATTATTTAAGGATTGGTAAAATCAGCTATATACATTATAAAGTCCAGATTATAAACTTTAAAATGACACCTATTTTGTTCAGATCAAGCAAGTGGTTATTGACTTATTATGTAATTATTACATTTCTTTCTTTCTTTCTTTATTTCCGCAGTGTGTGCCCCCACTAGCCCAGTATGAGCTCAGTTCAATTAATCCTATCAATAAAAATATGAATTTAAAAATATGTAAAAAAAAAAAAAAAAAGAAGAAGAAGTACAAAAACTGTCATATTTACTAAAAATGTATCAAAAAGTTGATAAAAAGATCTAATGCAATATCTTGTGATAATATATGCAATATGAGAGATTTATAAACAATCTTAGTGGGCCGGTCATTTTTGACCGGGAACACAAAATGTGTTAGCACAAAACGAACACAAAACAAGGGTTAAACATTTCAGTTTCTTTTACTTACAAATTGATGTGCATGGCATTAAAATAAGCTTAGTAAAATTTAAATGAGCATTTTACTAGAACATTCCACATTTTGGAACTTTCATTATTAACACGTTAAGAAATTTACTACACAACATATGGAAGCTAGGGTTAGGTTACGTTGTGCAATGCAAGTGAATGGTGAATCCACTTTCACTTCCAAATTCTTACACATTTTGAAAGTGAAAGTGAAAGTGGAGATTTACAGTGAAAAAGGAGTTACATTTTGGTCTGTTCTATCCAAAACCTACTAGATCACTTCAGAAGACATGGATTAAACCACGCGAGTCGTATAGATTACGTTTATGCTGCCTTTATGTGCTTTTTGGAGCTTCAAAGTTCGGGCCACCATTCACTTGCATTGAAAGGACCAATGGAGCTGAAATATTCTTCTAAAAATCTTTGTTTATGCAGAAGAAAGAAAGTAAAACATCTGGGATGGCATGAGGGTGAGTAAATGATCATTTTTGGGTGAACTATCTAAATGATGCATAACTCAGCACTCCATTAAATCTCCTAAGAAAGAGAAACATCTGAGCAATCTCCTCTTAATGTCTGTTGTTTGGACCATGTATGCACGCTCTTGACCAATTGTTTTTTTATCAGAGCAATCCTAATCTATGATGTTCATGCATGGCAAGAAATGTAATATGTTTGCTATAGCTAACAAAAAGTAATGATTTTGTTCATCCCTTCGTCAGGTGACACATATGAGGGCCGTACACCTGTTGACTTGTTGCATTAACTACATTAACAAAACAGCCCATAGCGAAGCTGTCAGCACCATTTCACCTGCTATCACAACATGATGCTGTTAATGAATGAAGGGCTTTATACATCTGTGTGTGTGTGTGTGTGTGTGTGTGTGTGTGTGTGTGTATGTGTGTGTGTGTGGGAAGAGCTTTATTCTTCAACTGTTGACATTAAACACCTACACACACAAACACTTTAAACCATAATAGAAACATTTACCGTACATGAAGAAGCGTGTGGATGTCTTTACCTATTTATATAATTGTACATTATTTATTATTATTCTGTTATTGTAATTTATAGGATGTTTTGATGATTAAACAGATGTTGGATTAGGGCAATTGTTACTTTGTGACACAATATGACAGAGATGACACCTTACATGTTAATATATGTTGAATTTACACCTCTGTGTTTTTGCAGTAGCATATAACAGCTTTTCAAATTATTGTACTTCTATGATTTTACAAGTTACTTCATATACATTTCATTTACTTTAACAGTATGCCGTGGTTTATCATTTGAAATGAATATGATAGGGAAGTTTCAGGTAAGTGTGCACATCCAAACCCAAGTTTGGGGCTTTAATATTAATGTGGACATCTATTCTGTTTTGTTTTCTAAATTAATATGAATAATATGAGATAAACATGTGTCTGAGTACATCCAGAATATTTATGAAAAACAACAATAATAATGTATTAATAAAATAGTACAATAATATATTTAATATTAATTATAGAGATATTAAAAACTAAATAAAATATTACAAATCTACATAACAAATGTAACATTTTAATCATAAAATAAAAAATAAGAATAAAATAAATGTGTGAAAATAATCTGTGTACATCCCATATAGTTATGGAAAAAAATATTTATGAAATGGTACAATAATATATTGCATATATAATTTAGTATATATTATAGAAATAATAAATACAAATTACAATATAAAAAACTATATATTAAAATATTAAATATCTAAATGAAATATTGAACATTTTAATCATAAAATAAAGTATAAGAATAAATATGTTAAAATATTTATGAAAATAAAATATTAATGAAATGGTACAATAATATATTTAATATGTTATTTAATATATATTATAGAAAAAATAATAAGTACAAATTAAAAATATTAAAATATTAAATATCTAAACAAAATATTGAAATTTTTTAAATAAATATATAAGAATAAAATACAGGAAAACATGTGACCAAATAAAATCTGTGAAAATAATCTATGTACAGCCAAAATATTATATATATATATATACACACACACACACACACACACATACACTAATGGTCAAAAGTTTTGAAACACTTACTCATTCTATTTATAATTTATTTTCACATTTAGAATAATAGTAAAGTCATCAAAACTATGGAATAACATAAATGGAACTATGGGAATTATGTTGTGGCTAAACAAAATCCAAAATAAATCAAAACTGTGTTATATTTGAGCATCTTCAAAGTAGTCACCCTTTGTCTAGAATTTGCAGACATGTACTCTTGACATTTTCTCAAGCAACTTCTTGAGGTATCACCCTGAGATGCTTTTTAAACAGTATTGAAGGAGTTCCCATCTATGTTGTGCACTTATTGGCTGCTTAAATGTTAGTTTTATAATGAAATAAATTAATATGGTGGCACAATTATATTTTTGTCTACAAAACTAGTTTCAAACATTTAAGCATACACCTTCAGATCAAAAGATTTTTAAGATCATGAGAAACATTTCAGGCAAGTGTTTCAAAACTTTTGACCGGTAGTGTATATATAAAATAGAAATTAAATACAACAGAAAAAAAACGAAAACCAGTTTATCTGTTCTAACTGATTGAGGTTTTATATTTTGTCAGTGCATGCAAACATGCATCAGGTTAATTGTCACGAATTTGTTGTAATTTTGTCTATTGCTATCTTTCTGTCTTTTACAGCCCAAAAGTGTCACAAACTGGCTTGTTTACACTAAAGAGCACTATATGGTTCAGCACCTTCACCTGCTGCTGTCCAGAAACAAAAGAGTCGAGATCAGCCAGAAATAGCCCATGCGAGAGCGCTTCCTCTCGGGCGATCAAAGGCACATTTGTGCAGCTTTAATTCCCTGTGGCTGTGCACTGCAGATAAGGATCAAACCGTGCAGCTCATGCCACAGTCTGCTGAGATCTGTGTTTGCACCGAGAGCTGCGAGAAGCGTTTGTTTCACCCGTTTAATTCTCTCTTGTAGTTATCCTCCAGGGTCAGCTACATTGATTTTATCTCTGTACATGATTCTTCAGCAGATGTGCATCAATAAGGGGATATTTAAACCGCACGCATTGGGTCATCTCAAGCTTAAATAATAAATATATGTATATATGTATATTTGTAGGATATAAATGCCTTCAGAAGAGTAACATGGCTGATCGTTTTACAGCTCATTTAGCTATTACTTGCGCTCAAGGTCAGTTCTTAAAAGGATGATGTTGTCATTTGGACAGATATATTTTCTGATTAATGGAATAGTTGACTTGTATTTTAACAAGGGCAATAGGTTGATGCATGACCTGGGAACACAACGCATAATCTATTAAATTATGCATTAAGACAGCTAAAATCTAAATATACATATATATGTTGCAAACACAGGTTAACATATGAATACATACTGTATGTAATAAAGCTACATTATGTTTAGGTAAATACCTATAATAACTATGTAAAATCTGGTGTCAACTATTCATTGTTAAACTCATTATTTAGCCTACATAATGAGTTTCATAGAGACATTTATCCTAAACTAATTACCAGCTCAAGTTAAACTGTTTTGACAATGCTGAAAGTAAACGAGCCTCAAAACAAGTCTTTGTTTATCTCATGTAATCACCTGGGGTTATTGGATAATTAATGAATAGGGCCTTTGTTTACAGTTGTATTAGTATCTGTGGAGTTTATAAAGATGCATTTGCAGAGCGTAATGTATTATAATAATATGACAGGCGGGTTGTTAAGAGAATGGCTTAGAGCTTCCCATATGCTTCCTCTGGATGATAAGAAAGGAAAACAGTCTCCGCTCTTAAAACAGAAACTCTGAGCACCTTCAGGAAGAGCAGAGCGGCTCTATGGGCTTTGTCATTTAAGGCAGAGGTCAATCCTGGACTTTACAAAGTGAGGAAGCCCCTCCACCCCTGCATTAATGCGCTGTCAGGTCAACTAAATGAAGGATTTAATTGTGAAATCACTCAAAAGAAACCGGTTAGTCTTGCTATAGGTTCTTTGTAGCACCTTAAGTTCAGCAAACATCTTGTGAAGAACGGTTTTGCACTGAAGTTAGCATTAAGGTTCTTTGGAGATTAAAAATGCTCTAGATGTTTCATTACAGGTTCTTCAGGTTATCAGTTTTAGCATCTAACAGCAGAAGAAAAGCCAAGTTCTCCTGGGTTCTTTCAAGCACAGATGGTTTTCTAACGAACCATAATCTGCAGGTCTTAAATGACCATTCCTCTCACAATCGTTTAAAAACTAGTAACACCTTTAACTCATTTCTCTGTACATTAAATCATGATGATGTTGTAAGTGTGCAGTATCAGTATAAATGAATGCCATCAGGTCTGTGGTGTCCCACTGACCCGGAGCGCTTCAATCCATCTGCATTCTTGCACTTTGAACCATAAACATCCTTCTTTCAAAGCGCTTGGCAGGAAGTTTAAAAAGAGTTTTCCCTTAAAAATGAGCTATACTCTATTTTAAATATAAGACCTCTGGATTGCATCGGCATATAACAGAATGTAAATGAATCTTTCATAGTTTATTTTTAATCCTGTATGATTGATATTGTCTGCGTAAAAGTTTGCACTTGGCTGTAGTGCCATTATAGCCATTATATGAATGAATCTAAACAAATGCCATAATAAAATAAATAAATGGAAATAAAATAAAGGGTAAAACGGGGCTAAGAGCACACCTTAAGGAAAATGTGCTTTTTTTCTGGTCACAAAGTGTATCAAGATTTAAAATATAAATTTATTTTTGTTAATTAATGATGGAGCAACATTATGTATTTGAAAAGAAATAATAAAGGAAGGCTGTTTTGATTAAAATAAATGTAAAAAAAAAAAAAAAGAAAAGAAAAGAATGAAAAGTGGTAAGGGGGCCTCTTACCCCACACCTGGGGTAAAAGCCCCCTAGGGGGGTTATAGTGATGTCCTGTAAATATAGGGGCAAATAGGCTAAATGTATGCAAACACTTTCGAGACAGAAAGATGCTTTTTTGAGTAATGCTTATACAGAATAACTGCTTCAGAATAGGGTTAAACGTTTCCTGTTCATTTCAATCACATTTATCATTTCATAACATCTCAAGTATTCTAGAATCAAATAAATCTCCATTGTGATTGTTTCAGTCAATGTGAGCCCACTGTGAACATTTGTCATATAAAATCTATTCGCCACACTTAAGAAAAACAAATAGCATCCTTTCACTTATTGGATAGTTATTAAAGATCTTTTGATTTCATCACCTTGAACAAAACTGGAAATGACAAATAAGTATTTTGGCTCAAAATAATTACATCAAATCAAACTTTAGACATTGAACACAATGATCTCATGGATCAGGAGGATAGTGACAAACAGGTGTTTAGGAAAGTGCTGTAGTGGTTTTTGTTGCTATTTAGTGTTTTGGGGGAAATAAAATCACGTTGTGTATGTGTTTGCATTAGATATTAGATATTATGATATACTGATCTATGTAATAAACAAACATCAGTAGTTGGCTGTCATACACTAGCTAAATTATACTACATTTAATACATTAGGTAATAAAAGCAAATTAATAAAAACTTTTTTTTATACTATTTATTAAGTAAATGCATGTAACAGAAATATAAATTATGTAAGGTAGCCTAAATTGTGCATAAATGTGAGCTAGAGACTGTGTGCCACTATATGTTAAAAAAGCATATTTAATTAAGTGAAATACCTTCCCAAAAAAAAAAAAAAAAAAAAAAAAATAAAAAATAAAAAAAGAAGAAGAACAAAAGAATTAAGTAAATTACGCACGCACTTGAGCTCGAGATATATTGTGCAGTTTCCACCAAAAAAAAAAAAAAAAGAAAAAAAAATGATTTTTTTTTTTTTTTTTTTTTGTCCTCTGTTGAATGTCAGCGGCGTGAAGGAGCCGATAGACGCTGATGACATACACAACACACAGCTGTTACACCTGTGTGTGTGTGTGTGTGTGTGTGTGTGTGTGTGTGTGTGTGTGTGTGTGTGTGTGTGTGTGTGAAACACTGCGGTTTCAATAGATTATTGTATGAATTGTGGATTTTGGAGTACTTGGATTTGAAGATAAATATATGTAGCATACACTTGAGTGGTTACCTCGAGGGGACCTTTTTTGTACCTCTGGTTATAATGAAGCCTATAACTCTTTTTAGGTATATAATTGTACCATAAGGACAAATTAATTTAATCTCGGAACAAAAATAAACCTGCATAGTAGCCTACCTGTCTGTGTCCTTAAGTGTACAAATATATAGAAAAAAAGGGTAACTTAAAACCTATAGCATTTAATAAACTATTTATAAATAAATTATATAATAAACGTAAATTTGTTTCTGAGAGTGTAAAAGTAAGATAATAAGTATAATATTTTGTATAATAAATACATATATTTACAGTAGAGGTTCTACACAGCCTACTTTATTAATTTGTATTTATATTAATTATTTAATTATTTTACTGGGGTTAAATAGGCTTGGAGATACATGTAAAAGGTCTGTCTTAAATGCACATAATTCATAATAATAATAATAATAATAATAATAATAGGCAAATAATAATAATAATAATAATAATAGGCAAATAATAATAATAATAATAGGCTAATAATAATTATTATAATAATAGGCTGCTAATAATAATAATAATAATAATAGGCTAATAATAATAATAATAATAATAATAGGCTAATAATAATAATTATAATTATAATAATAATAGGCAAATAATAATAATAATAATAATAGGCAAATAATAATAATAATAATAATAATAATAATAATAGGCTAATAATAATAATAGGCAAATAATAATAATAATAATAATAGGCTAATAATAATAATAGGCAAATAATAATAATAATAATAATAATAATAATAATAGGCAAATAATAATAATAATAATAGGCTAATAATAATAATTATAATAATAGGCTAATAATAATAATTAGTAATACATGAGAAAATAATAATTTTTTCCTTCGTTTAAAAAAACGTAATTAAGATAATAATGATAATAATATCTGGAATTACAAAAAAATAACTAAAGTAAAGAATAGAAGACATGAATGTGTTCGAGGGAATATTGAAAGAAAAGCAGCGACAGACAGCAACACATTTAATACTGTTTAAAAGCATCTCAGGATGCTTCACTCAAATAGAAGAGTGTTTTCATTTATGTAACATTTTTGGTCTCTGCCTGATATTCCCATATTTGTGTTATTTCATTTTAATGACTTCACTGTTATTATAAAAGGTGGCAAATAATAAAGAGTAAGTAGGTGTGTCCAAACATACACGCTGTATAGTCTAAGATTGAATTATAGATGTAACCAAGTTAAATGAGCATATGTGATATTATTGTGTGATTTGTGAACCGATGAGAGAAAAGTGACGAAAGCGGAACACCAGTGAGAGACTGACGAAAGCAAAGTTTCGCCTTTCACCAGAGGAAAAAAAAAAAAGTTTTGAAGACCATTCAGAAGAACTTCTGGTGCTTAAAGGACATCGAGATCTCGAGTGTATCACAGCAAAAACACGCGCCGGAGAGGAGCGCTTTTATTTTACGCACAATATTAACGCGTTTTTCATCATCTCATGGATCTGCGGTGACCTGATGCATAAACGAAAGATCCAGAAGGCCTAAACATCAGGTACCGTCCGTATTCCTTTATAAACAACCTTTATCTTCATATGCGTTTTCATGTTTTGATGTTTTGTTTGTGTTATGTTTTCAAGTGATGGCATCTTACCATAGCTTGGATGATGACGCAATGGCTTTGATGGTCCAAGACACAAACACGATGAAGAAAGAGGAATTTGTCAAGGATGAGCCGATCCAAGAGCAAAGTTCAGAGAAAGTGGACCCGTCCCAGAAGCCGCCGTACTCGTATGTGGCTTTAATCGCGATGGCGATCCGGGAGAGCTCGGAGAAGAGGCTGACTCTGTCCGGCATCTACCAGTACATCATCTCCAAATTCCCGTTTTATGAGAAAAACAAGAAGGGCTGGCAGAACAGCATTCGACACAACCTGAGTCTGAACGAATGCTTCATCAAGGTTCCCCGGGAGGGCGGCGGGGAGCGCAAGGGGAACTACTGGACCCTGGACCCGGCCTGCGAGGACATGTTCGAGAAGGGCAACTACCGGCGTCGGCGGCGGATGAAGCGGCCGTTCCGCCCGCCGGCGGCTCACTTCCAACCGGGGAAGTCTCTCTTCGGAGGGGACGGATACGGCAGCTACCTCGCCGCCCCCAAATACATCCAGTCTGGCTTTATGAACAACAGCTGGCCGCTCACGCAAGCTCCACCGCCGATGAGCTACGCGTCCTGCCAGATGGGAAACGGCAACATGAGTCCCATAAACGTTAAAGCACTGTCCGCACCATCATACAACCCGTACAGCCGCATGCAAGCCATGGGTCTGCCGAACATGATGAACTCGTATAACGGGATGGGCCACCATCAGCACCAGGCGCAGCAGCTGAGCGCGTCTCCGGCTGCGGCCTCGCCGGTTCCGTCCAACAGCGCGGCGGCTCTCCAGTTCACCTGCTCCCGGCAGCCGAGCGAGCTGTACTCGTACTGGGACCACGAGGCCAAAAACTCCACATTACACTCTCGGATTGACATTTGAAGCGAATTCAAGCATGCATTTGCCGGGATGTAACGTTCACGCGAAATCGAACTTTTTTGCGCTTTTTTGATGGGCGCAGTTTCTGTTTTACGCATCCGAGGTAAACAGGGTCACTTTTGTTGCTGAGGAGCAAACGAGGCTTAAATCTCTAGTGTTGCATGCAAACAACATATCCTAGTCCATAAAATGGTTTGGACTACAGTGATTGTGTTTTTATTAAATCAGTAGTTGGAAGTTCAATGATTTTAGTAAGCGTTTACTTGTCTGTAAGTCATTTCAGGGTCCAGTTTAGGCCCACACATACAGTTATTTTCACTTACGTTGTCGAAAATGTATTTGTTTAAAAAGAGGACAGTGGAGGCCTCTTTTAGTAGCCTACCTTTTACAATTGATTGTTGGGGACCATTGTGAATTTTTACATTTTGGATTGTCAAACCAGCACTTATTTTCTATTTCTTTACTTTCAATAAAAGGTTTTTGATGACGAGAAGGAATCTGTATTTGTGACAGGGGGCAAGTTGTGCTGTGCTGTTCACTAAATGGGTTTAAAACAGTTCAAATAACACACGAGTTTAACAGAAGAATTAATGTAAGTGCTTATAAAATTATAAACTTCACATTTCTGCCTTTAAACCCTCTAAAGATTGACCCCATTGACTTCTATTGTAAGTGTCTCACTGGAACCTTGAGTCGAATTATTATTATTATCATTAATATTATTGTTGTTGTTGTTGTTGTTGTTGTGGATAGACTTTAGGCTCTGTGATCATTTGTCAGGTTCTGTGCAAAATGCCTAAAAGAAACTATACAGGCCTTGTTCTAAAGCAGAATATTTGCATTATTAATAATTAGAGGCAATAATTCTTTTTGTTCGCTTAACAGTTCAGCAGAAATCATTTAAAACTGATTAACTGCAATAGGCCATGCGACGCATTTTATTTCTATTGTTATTTTTTATTATTATGTATTTCGAAATGCGAGCAGAACAGTGTAAAGTGTGTTTATATGAAGCGTTTTTATTCTACATTTCATGTGCAGGACATATTGCACATTTCAGTTTGTCTGGTTACAGTTGTTTTATTTAAAATGTCAAGTTTATTTGTCTCAGGTTAAAGTGTCATTTTTATGTATTATAATTGCAATTAAATCGCTTAAAACGGCGTGTATAAATTATGTGACACAGATAATAACAAATGAAAAAATAAGCAGGTCCAAACAGCAAACTGTGTCATTATTATAGCCGTTGTATTCATATTTAGGTGTTTTATAACAGTGTACAGAAATCTGTCTCGTGACTGATTGCACTATGATAGTTCATTAGAAAACATGTTGAAGATAAAGAGAAATATGCAAATAAAAGGGAGCAGCAACACTGATTATTTTTTGTTGCCTTTATCACATCTGAAAAGGATTTTGCAAACATGCAAAATGTGCGACTCCACAACTATTGTCCAAGAACAATGATCACGTTTAAAATGAAATATTGTCTCTACAAGGTTCTGCTTTAAATAGTCAATATTTGCAAATGCATAGAAAGCAAATAAATCAATCAAAAGTGCTGACACAAAATAACTAGCGTCCAAATATATTCATATGCACTGATACACACAATAATCATAGAATTCCATGCCATGCATTTACTTTTAATTTCATTATATATATATATATATAATATTACTATCATTTACGTTTAAATCTCTTTTGAAAAGTTTATAATTCACGCGTGTCACCTCTCGCGCTTTCTCTTCCTCTGTCACTGCAGCTGTTGATGTTTGTATAATTCACAGTGATTCTATTGAATTAAAAGAATAGAGTTCATCAATATTTATCACACTGTAAACAGAGTGTGGAATGTGGAGACAAGCTGGACTTTTTAAAAATCCGGGAATTGTTCAGAAATTGCAAAGACCAACACAAAAAACCGGCTCAAATCACACGTTTTTGCCAAATATTTTTTTTATAATAATGTATACAAGAGCTGTTAAAGCCGCATTCTTCCCCTGAGTGCCTTTTGAGTGACTGTAAACAGATGATGTCAATGATTCAGTGGACATCTGACTGACAGACCTGAAAACCACAGAGGAGTTAATTCAGTAAAATATCTTTATTTCATCTGGAACGATTCGTGCGTTTCATTTTCATACAAAAACATCAGAACTAGATGGCTATTATCATAGAGTAATTTTAATACCGACATGTATATTTGTTTGAAGCTCAATATTGGCCTAAAGTGTCTTTATCATTGGAAAAATTACATCTAAAAAGTGAATTCACGCGCCTCTCGTGTTTGACCAGAGAGCAACATCTAAAACACTTCTAGAGGTGGGCATCTTTCTGAAAATTACATTTTCAGATTTGTATTTATTTATTCATTGTATCTATGTTTTACCTTTACAATTATAAACATCTGTCATTTGAAAACGCTGAATTTCACTTTCAGTTGTCAAATTGAAAATATAGAAGGACACACATTGCAAGCAGCTTTACATCAGCTTATGTATTAAGTACAGTGGACTCAAAACCTGAACCACACTTAAAAATATCTGAATGTCATTGAGATATATAACAAAAGCAAGTGTTATATATTTGAAAGAAAGATAGCGCACACTTTTCAACAAAACAAAAGATTGTTAGGTTTAAAATGGCAAAATAAGTCATTTTGACAAATGTTAGAGTCTTATGTTGATAGTTAATGTGCTGAACTCCACCTGTGGTTCACACCTGACCTTATACATGCACTTAAAGTCACCAAAAACACCAGTTGTTTAACCCTTTAAGCTCTGAAAGTGTTTTTAATGATTTCCTGTTTCTGTGGCATTCCCAAGATTAAAGGCTTATAACTAGACTCATCAAGTGTTTGGTATCATTGTAAATAAAACTTTTCCAATGTTTTAATTATATAGATTATGATACACTCTGGGACTCTCAGCCTAAGAAACTGTTGAAAAATCACACCAAAAAATTGAGCAAAAAAATTATTTTTCTTTCATTTTTTTTCTCTCTGATTTTACATGATATATCTCTGGGTGTAAATAAGGTGGCTCAGAAAAACTGCTTTTGTTTTGTTCCCAATCATGTCAAATGTATCAGATGTTGATACGACAAAGCAATCAAAAGTTATAGCATTACAAAAATAATGTATAATAGTGTCCAAAAGCCTCTCCAAACCAATAAAACATAATAATTGTACATAAGAACTAATTACACATGCAAACACAACAATGACTAAAGGTTTGCATAGCATACAGACATGATTTTAGTAATGAGATTTCACAGAATGAGTTTCATTCTGTGTCATCTGAGTCATCATTGAGTCTGTGTCATGTATTTGGCGCCATCTCCTGGTGGTCATATGTAACATTGTGCTTCATGTGGATTATCTAATGATCTATACATCTGATTATCTTGTGTGAGGACTCGTTTGAAAGATAATCACCTCCTCTAAGTAATGGTATGTGAAATTGTATATTTCATGAAGTTATAAGCGAAAATGCAGCATATAAGCAACACCAACATAAGTGTCAAAGACATATACTTAGCTATTACTCACTATATTTTTGTCTGTGAGTAAAACAAATAGGCTGGTTGTATTTTACTCTTTGAGAGATTTCCAACAACTTATGGCACATGACTATTTGATGAGTTTGATGTTTTTACTGATTACAATAATATGAACAGTGCAATTTTTTTTAAATAATTTATTAAAACTGAACACTTCTGATTTGTCAGTAAATTTCAAAGCACTTGTTCAGGTTTCATTTTGTTTTATTCTCAGCAAACCCAGCTAGATTTTATCTAGCTAACATGCATTACAATGTCCTATAATGCTTAACAGATCATTCATGTACCACATTAAAAAATAAATTAACAAATATATAGAATATTTTTATCAATTGAAAGAAAATCCTATTTGTTTTTTGTACTGTATCTGTCCACAGAGCACCATTGAAAAACCTAGTTCTGTTTCTATGACTTTTAGGGTTCTTCTGTTATTTGAAATGTCAATACAAGTGCACACATCTGTGTATATTAAAATGCTTATTCTGCAACATATAAAACCCTCCTATGGTATTGAAATATAGCACCTCTCTTTGGTATTCACGGTCATTTTTGACCGGAAGAGTCAGATGTGTATGTCACGGTCCTGTCACTCTGTCAGTCTGGATTTTAGTCTGACAGGACCATGACATTATCATCCTATGTCTGTCTTGTGTTTCATTATCTGTCTTTGTGTGAGCGCATGGTTTTGGTTGTATTCCCTGCCATGCGCTCTTCGGTCTGTTTTGTTTCATGTCGGGAGCACGGTGTCTGGATCCTGACTTCCTGTCTGGTTCGGTTTCGATCTGTGTCAGGATCCAGACACTCATGCTTTATGTCTGTCTGTTATTGACGTGGCTGCATCGCGCTTATGTCATCTTGGCAGCATGCACTCGCTTCAACAGTTTTTACGTCTCACGCGAACATGGGTGAGCCTCAGTCGCGCTCGCATTGCACTGCGCACCCGGGTCGTGTGCTGTTTTCATGTTGTGCTGAGGTTCAGTCACTTTGGTCTGAGGTGTCGGATGTGTGTGTGTGGCCGAATTCTTGCACAGATGTCCTGTCTTGTTTTTGTGGCCTGTTGTGTGCATCGCGTGGCGTTTGCATCGTGATGTATGCTCAGGCTTCGTTCAGTGTGAGAATGGGTGGCATCGCTTTGGTGTTGCTATGCATTCTCTCGTCTTGTTTGTCGGTTGGCATGGGCACATATGGCCTTATTGCTTTGGTGATGTGCACTTATGCCATTCGGATGTTTTGTTGTCTTGTGAGGTGGCTTTGTTTTGTTTCTGTAAACCGTGTGTCTCTCTGTCTTACGTCATACCCCGTCTCTTTGTTTGCCCATTATTAGTTTATTAGTCACACCTGCCCTGTCTTGTTAACCTGTTGATTTCTCTCCCTATTTTAGTCTCCTCATGTTTGCTGTCCAGTGCCAGTTCATCTTGTGTATATTCCAGTCGGTCCTGTTTGTTGGTCTTGTTTCCAGTCTTGTGTTTTCAATCTTCCCTGTCAGTCCTGCTTGCCCCACCTAGTTCCTGTTTCAGTCTGGTCGGTCCTGTTTCCCTCTGCCCCAGCCTGGATTACCCTTTTACGGTGTAGTTTATGTTTGATTTTTGCCCTTTTTGTTTGTATTAATAAATTCCTTTATTTTTAACTCTGCACTTGGGTCCTGCCTCTGCATTTGAGACAGTGTAACCCTTTTTATTTATTTTTTTTGATGATGATGATGATACAATTTCTTCTTCCCTGAAGTAAGAACAATACAATTATGCATTTATTGGATTGTATGCTATTTTTATCTTATTTACATGTACATTTCTCAATTTTACCAATAATTTGCATATACCAATAAGCAATTTTAGATTTTTTTTTTTTAAATTCAGAACCTACACTTCTATAAGTTGAAACATGAAGAAAATATGAGAATGTGACATAAATTGGAGGCAGATTGAAAACCATGTCATGCCAGTAACAGCCAATATATGACTGTAGACACATACGGTGTAGACTGATGACTTGTTGAAACCTAATTTGATATTTTATCACAAGGTATGCATTTGGATATTTATTTAGACATTATCAAACTATTTAGTTTAGCCGTTTAAAATTTATTTAAAATGTAATTTTTTGCAAATACATTTAATTATGCTTGCAATCAAACCTGACCATGGTGTTACAAAGAACAAAGTTGTGTTACAGAAGAATCAGAGTAAACATTTTGTAATTTCAAACTTTCTATAGTAAAAATGTATTTTACAAAGTGTGTGTGTTAGTGTGTTTGTGTGTGAGTGTGTGTGTATGTTTTGCACTGAGGATGTTTTAGAGTCTCACCCTGTAATTTCTTCTTTTTTTATTTTTTTGCATTGTGGCTGATTTATTGATTGTATTTGAAAAAAAATTGCTCTTTTCTTTAGTCTTTCCCATTAATTTTCAATGGTCAGTCAATTTTGACCGTGAATACCAAAGGTGTTGCTTTTTTTAACCACCACTTCAAATCAAGCCCAATTTTTTTTTTGTATGTTCAGATGACAAATGGAGGAAAAGTCACCAAGTCTTGTTCTGCTCAGATAAAGGAAACTTTTTTATTAAATGAGGAATATTTATTTCGGTCAAAAATGACCGAATGCCATACAAGGGATAACAAAAAAACAAAAACAAAAAAAAGACTGTAATTAGAATAAATAATCAGTTTTATAATCTATAATAAAGAATCTGGCAGTAGAAGTTTGTAGAAGATCTGCTGTGACTCTAATGTTTGTGTTTGTCATCTGAAGTATCAGCTTAATGAAGGAAAGGTAAATATTTTGTAAACAAGAAACCTTATACACATTCAGAAAACATTTAGAGGCATATTGGTGTCCATCAACACAAACACACATCTGAGCTGTTTGATACTTTCTCATCTTCATTTAGCCATTGATAAATATGGGAAATTATGCCTCTATGCATCCAGTGCATTATTACAGTAAAACAACCACTGAAGAAAGATATAAATGTATAGAGAGAAAGATTAAGATCATAAAAGTTTTATATGCAATGAATCACAGAAACAGATTCTTAACCTCCAGTTAATCAGTGCTTCTTACTGGTGGGTTGAGAACCGTTTGTTCTGAAAGGGTCACGGACATTAGGTAAAAAACATGTTACATTCAAAAAATAAAGTACGACTAACCATATAATTGTGCATTGTTAGGATAGCAAAATAAACATGCTTATCAACTTTTAAAAGGAAGGAGACAATGCTTCTTATATATTTTAATCTTGATGTCAAAGGCCATGTGTCCAATCAAACTCTACAGTATTTTGGTGCAAATTCATTAATTCACCTTTTTGCCTTCACTGGTACATTTTAAATTGTACTCAAGTGTTACAAATGAACTTATAATTAATTATTAATTATTACATAAAATAATTATATATATATTTAAAATAATTAGTATAATATAATTAGCAAAATGCAGTTTGAAATGGTTTCCCCAAGGTTATTTTTCTCCTTTAATCAACATCTTATGGAGTTTTGTGTTCCATGCCACAGTCGCCTTTAGCTTGCACACAGGGGGTCTAAATACAAATATTATTTATTTATTTATTTATTTAAAGGCACAATTTACAATCATGTTGTTTATTAAACCACACTGTTATGACTCCTTTTTCTGTTAATGCAAGATTTTCTGTAAAGCTGCTTTGAAATGATGTGTGCTGTGAAAAGTGCTTGAAATAGTTTTTGATGGAGTACATTTCAACTTTCTGAAAAGTGTTTAACCCTTGTGTTGTGTTTGTTTTGTGCTAAAAATGATCGTTAATAATATATTGCATATATTATCACAATATATTGCATTACATCTTTTTATCAACTTCTTTTTTTAGTAATTATAACAGGTTTTGTACTTCTTTTTTTAACATATTTTTTAAAATTTATATTTTTATTGATAGAAGGATTCATTGAACTGAACTCATAATGGGCACTTCCTGCGGAAAATAAAATAACATATAATAATTACATAATAAATTAATAACCAGTGGTGTAAAAAGTTCTCCGAAATTATACTTTAGTGAAAGTACGGATACTGAGTGACATTTTTACTCAATTAAAAGTCCAAGTATATGGCTAAAAACATACTGGAGTGAAAGTAAAAAAGTATTCACATTAAATTGTATTTGAGTATTAAAAAAGTAAAAAGTAACTCGCTAGGATGAAATCAAGAGAGGAGGTTGCGTGAGAGAGGATGTTGTTAAATTCGACTTTTTACTGTCTGTGACGACTGTCATATTTCTCCCCCAGTGGCATTCACAACCTGGTCAAAGAATCATGTTACAATAACTATATTTTTGCTAAATGATTTTTATGCGGCCTGTTGTACGTAACACGGCAATTTCCTGGTGAAATGAACACTAGAGGCGCTAAAACAACGACTTTTAATCCCTTTCACTCAAATCACGAATAAAATGGCAGATTATCAGTTATCATGATATCTTATGACATCTAAGCACTTTTACTATAGCGCATGACTCATTTTAACGTTTGCGTTACATAATAACTACATTTACATGCTTGTTCGAGTGTGATCAAATTGTGCGGTAGCTCAACTGTTAGAGCGCTTGTGATGTAAAGAAGCGGGATACGAGTCCTGAAGAGCACAGGAATTGTGATGTCAGAGCACCCAACTTTAGAATAAAGTTTAGGACAAAAACCGTCAGTGTTTCTCACTTTGTGCTCATAGATTTGAAGAAATAAATCACATTCAGTCGGACGGTCACATACGGTTTAGTCACACAAATATTTCACCGTATCCGAAGCTCAAATCAGATCAGAAATT